>NW_028171005.1:0-22817 GCF_963971535.1 Notolepis coatsorum | reverse complement strand
GTGAGAGCAGTGGTGGGGTTTCTCTGTTGGTCTTACGCTGGTTGGGAAGAGGGGGGGGTCCAGTAGATGCTACAGTATATGGAGATTCTACTACAGGCCTGTCACCCTCTGTCCTTGTATGATGCATTAGCTCATGCTAACACACCCCACACACACACACACACACACACACACACACACACACACACCACACACACACACTTAAAGCAAAGGTCTTTCCATAATGTGTTGTGTATGACCGCAGATAAATAGGATGATCAATCACACGTGGCTGGAACTAGACAAGAGAACACACTATGGTATGTAGTAGAGAGAGAGAGAGAGAGAGAGAGAGAGAGAGAGAGAGAGAGAGAGAGAGAGAGAGAGAGAGAGAGAGAGAGAGAGAGAGAAAGAGACATGGGGAGAGATTTCAAGAGGTTTATTCATCACATACAAGACATATAGTGAAATGAAGTTGGCCATGCCCGCTTCGATTGTGCAAAAAATACAATTAATAATAATAGAATAAAATAATAAAATACAATAGAAATAAAATACAATAGACATGATAAAAATAAAGATAAAATACAAAAGGCAATGAGTCCTATGTACACTTTCTATACAATATACAGTTCTGCCCTATGTCACTTTGCTATCCTAACTATACTATACAAAAACATCCAGTTATGTTTTTCTTTACAGTGACCTTTTTCCTTTCCTTTAACACATTCCCGGCCAACCACGTATATATACGTTTTAAAATCGTTATTTCTTTTATTCGCTATTGCCATTCATAATTCATTAAGACACCTTGTGCCTGCTGTTCTGAGTGTGTCTGAGAATGCAGACGGTCAATACTAAGGGTGGGACGATACATCGATCCAGATCGATATATCGATCTATTATCAATAATCAAATAGGATCGATGCCACGTAAAAAGATCGATTCATATTGCGATACTCTTATTTTGAAAATCCGGCGACCATCAACCCGCGCCCAGTGTTGTGAAACTCCGCTTAACATCAACAGCACACAGAGCGTCACTAGAGCAAGACTATTGTGCCCATAGATATCTATATAGAACACTAGATATCTATGATTGTGCCTATTCTGTGACCCAAAACATGTCCCTGCTGTTTTATTCCGCAACGGGTCCAATGCATCTAACCTGCTTTGCAATCCTCGCCACTCCATTATGCCCACGTCGCGTTAAAGATCGAAGATAACGTTACGTTAGCGTAAGCTAACAAGCTAACCCAGAGCCATAGGCAGAGAGAAGTGGGGACTGGGAAGGAGGGTGCATTCTCGGGATAGCCCCACTAACAGGATCTGGCCAGTACTGCACCTTAATTACAGCTCTGTGACAGTGAATAGGATATTAATATCGAGAAAAAAAAGAAAAACGAACCAAAAACAGTGAACAGGAGGTCTATTTGTATTAAAAACAATAGATTGTTTTTCATTTAAATGTCTGGAAGAGCTCAAAAATAAAAATGTCAAATGATATTTCCATTGCCTTTTTTTTTGTTGATTTAAATGTTACTGATTGTGTTAAATGGGCACATAATATCGTCTCATATCGATCGCAGGCACCTGAATCGAATCGTATCGTATCGTGGCAGACTGTGTGATATCGGATAATATCGTATCGTTGTCCAAAGAATCGATATCGTATCGTATCGTGATGAAACTGGTGATTCCCACCCCTAGTCAATACCGCCCACTAATGCATTGTGGGCGCTATTGCACTCCAATAGAAACCATGTATTTGTTTTGTGGGCCGAGCTGAGCCGTGTGGGCGGGGCTTAAATACTCCGGCGAGGTAACCGGTTACAACGACATCACAACTACGCTGCCCCCCCCCCCCCCCCCCCCCCCCCTTCATATGCAACGCTGGAGAACGTGGCACGGACTCCCTCGGCCAGTACTTCAAACGGTGATCAGATAATTGGATTATTTCTTTTGCATTACATCAGAGACAAGGTAAGAACACTATATATCAAATCTTGCGTTGATCTGATATTTTTTTCTTTCTCCCGCGATTGAAGCTGTGTGTGTGTGTGTGTGTGTGTGTGTGTGTGTGTGTGTGTGTGTGTGTGTGTGTGTGTGTGTGTGTGTGTGTGTGTGTGTGTGTGTGCCGTTGGTGGCGTGTGGGCGGGGGGGGTTGATGCGCCGGTCTAAACACCATTTCATTCTTGCATGAGGAGACATCATAACGATAATCTAGCATTGATTTCAAGGATGATTAGATAATCAGGCGAAAAATTACAACGTGATAACTGGATTTCACTAAAGGGCTATTATCGCGACTTTTCCTGGGATTAGTAAGAATCACCCAAACCATACTCATATTCAAAACGGTATAAAACTGAAATGTACCGATGACAAAACAATCTGTTTTGTGCATGTTGACTGGAAGCAACTCACTGACAATCGACGGGTGTATTCGATCCATAGCTATAATATAAAATATATTTTAAGCACTCGCAAGTGTGGCTTTCTCCCCATTGAACAAAGCGCTGGCGTTCTACCCAGAAGGTAAACAGCGACCCCTGGCCGTGAATGTGTTAAAGTGACCTATTCTCATGTGATTAAAGTGACCTGTGGTGTGTTTGTGTGTGAGATAACGAAGCATGTGTGGTGTGTGTGTGTGTGTGTTCATGTGTGCTTGTGTGTGTATGTGTGTGTTCATGTGTGCTTGTGTGTGTATGTGTGTGTTCATGTGTGCTTGTGTGTGTATGTGTGTGTTCATGTGTGCTTGTGTGTGTATGTGTGTGTTCATGTGTGCTTGTGTGTGTATGTGTGTGTTCATGTGTGCTTCTGTGTGTATTTGTGTGTTCATGTGTGTTGTGTGTGTATGTGTGTGTTCATGTGTGCTTGTGTGTGTATGTGTGTGTTCATGTGTGTTGTGTGTGGAGAGTTCAGTGTTCAGACAACAGAGTTGAGTAGAAGATAACAGGGTTGAGTAGAAGATAACAGAGTTGAGTAGAAGATAACAGGGTTGAGTAGAAGACAACAGAGTTGAGTAGAAGATAACAGGGTTGAGTAGAAGATAACAGGGTTGAGTAGAAGATAACAGGGTTGAGTAGAAGATAACAGGGTTGAGTAGAAGACAACAGAGTTGAGTAGAAGAAAAACAGAGTTGAGTAGAAGATAACAGGGTTGAGTAGAAGATAACAGAGTTGAGTAGAAGACAACAGGGTTGAGTAGAAGATAACAGAGTTGAGTAGAAGATAACAGGGTTGAGTAGAAGACAACAGGGTTGAGTAGAAAACAACAGGGTTGAGTAGAAGACAACAGGGTTGAGTAGAAGATAACAGGGTTGAGTAGAAGATAACAGGGTTGAGTAGAATATAACAGGGTTGAGTAGAAGATAACAGGGTTGAGTAGAGTAGAAGATAACAGGGTTGAGTAGAAGAGAACAGGGTTGAGTAGACGTGGAGAGAGAGAGAGAGAGAGAGAGAGAGAGAGAGAGAGAGAGAGAGAGAGAGAGAGAGAGAAGAGTGATATTGCTGCAGCAGCTGGTTATAGACAGATTCAGAGTTTTATTTGCCACATGGAAACAATACAATCATGGAGTTTTTCATACAAAATCATAAATACCATACCATGGGCAAAAGGAGCAGGAAGAAGAAGAATTCTTATAGTTACCTGCCCCTTATTCCTAAACTAAACAAGTATTACTTGGGCGTACACTACAGCCTAATTTACACAAAATAATAATTCATACCATATACAAAGAAACAAACCATCCACAGTTTAAACAAGAAAAAATTAAATGATAATAATAATAATAAAGAATAAAAGAAAAAAAAGAAAAGATCTCACTATTCAGATCACATTTGACTTTCATACTGACAATTTTTTTTTTTTTTATAATAATAATTCTTTTTGAATTTACAAACACTATTACATCCCTTAAGTTCGCTATGGAGATAATTCCACAACTTTACACCAATAACTGAAGGACACATCTGTTTAACCCTTTCACTGCCACACGACAGCCGGTTAACCCTTTCACTGTGACAATACAGAAGGTTAGCCCTTTACTATCACACAACCGACGGCGATGCTCCATCATTAGCATCATTAGCTCCGCGGATGCTAATGATGCATCGCCGTCGGTTGTGTGATAGTAAAGGGCTAACCTTCTGTATTGTCACAGTGAAAGGGTTAACCGGCTGTCGTGTGGCAGTGAAAGGGTTACAGACAGATTACTGGAGCGTCAGCGCTGCTATGCTGTTTATGGAAATTATGTGAGGTTCATATACAGTACAGTGCCTACATTACAACAAACTGCAGACACAGCATCACTGATCCTCCTTTTCAACACACACACACACGCACACGCACACGCACACGCACACACACACACACACACACACACACTAGAAGTGTGAGCTGTGCTCAGGTGTCGGTCAATAGTTAGAGCATGGCACTAACGCTGTCATGGTTAGGGGTTCCATTCCACTACTACTAGGCTAGAAGGTTAAATCAGCCACCCCCACACACTATACGGTTAAATCAGCCATCCCCACACACTATACGGTTAAATCAGCCATCCCCACACACTATACGGTTAAATCAGCCATCCCCACACACTATACGGTTAAATCAGCCATCCCCACACACTATACGGTTAAATCAGCCATCCCCACACACTATACGGTTAAATCAGCCATCCCCACACGCTATACGGTTAAATCAGCCATTCCAACACATTAGAGGTTTAAATCAGCCACCCCCACACACTATAATGGTTAAATCAGCCATTCCAACACACTATACGGTTAAATCAGCCACCCCCACACACTATATGGTTAAATCAGCCATTCCAACACACTATACGGTTAAATCAGCCAGACCCACACACTATGTGTGTGTGTGTGTGTGTGTGTGTGTGTGTGTGTGTGTGTGTGTGTGTGTGTGTGTGTGTGTGATCAGGAAATAAGAGATTACATTTTTCAGCCCGCTTCTATATCGCGCATAAGTACACATATACTATCGATAATCTAGCGTTAATTTGAAAACGATTCATAAATAGGCCGAAAAATTACAACGTGTTTTGTGTATTACAGTAAAGGGCGTTTATCACAGAATCTTCTGAAATCTTCTGGAACTTTCATAAAACGAGCGTTTTTCAAAATGCTATAAAACGGAAATGAACCGATTAAAAAAACAATCCGTTTCGACAATGTTGACTGCAAACAAGTCATTGATAAGCGACGGCCAGATTAGACACATAGCCATAATTTAAGATATAGTAAATGCGTTCACAAATGCGAGTGCTCTATCATTGAAGTGGGTGGTGGCATACGCGTGCTTTTAAACCACGGGACCCATGGCATCCAAAGTGTTAAAAGTGTACTATTTTGATAAGCACAATTATAAAGAATATTTAAGCACATCTTAAGTAGAACCTAAAGTGGTATGTGTGAGGGAGGGAGAGAGAGGGAGAGAGAGAGAGAGAGAGAGAGAGAGAGAGAGAGAGAGAGAGAGAGAGAGATTAACTAAAGCTGTCCAACTAATTCTGTGTGTGTGTGTGTGTGTCAGAGAGAGAGAGAGAGAGAGAGAGAGAGAGAGAGAGAGAGAGAGAGAGAGAGAGAGAGAGAGACATTAAATAAATATGTCCAACTAATCCTGTCTGTGTGTGTGTATGAGAGTGTGTATAAATACATGTACATTGGAATATATACACACACACACACACAAATACATGTACATTGGAATATATACACACACACACACGATGTACTAGTCCAGGGGTGGCCAACCAGTCAGAGACTAAGAGCCACAAAAATGACTGTGGTACCACAAAGAGCCACACCAGGTCTCACCCTCTGGCCTCTAACGTTGCTGATGTCTTTTTTATTTGGGCCTCACAGGGTTAAAAGTACCCTGTGAGACCCACGGTTGCAAAATTACAAAATCACTTTTAGCCATTTAAAAAAATAAAGTCTGTAAATGTTTATATAAAAAATGTTAAGCACATGTATAGTCAATTGGTCCTGTTGTTCAGCCTCACAATGCTTTTTTTTTGTAAATGTGTTTATATGTCCCACCCTCTGGCCTCTGTAGTTGCTAATGTCTTTTTAATTTGGGCCTCACAGGGTTAACCTCTTAAGCCAGAGATTTTCAGCATTACGTTTGTTTACCAATTATTTTAACTGTTATTAGTGAAATATAAGATTATAGAAATCTCAGGGCATTGAGTCGGAAACCGGCGCATATTGACAGGAGGAAGTGGCACATCAAAAAGTGAGTGTAGTCTTTTGAAGGAAGAGACTCGGGGGGTTCGAATAAATAAAAAAAACGACCCTACCCAGCTCACACCAGCCCCTGTCAATCATCTGACTTCTGGATTTACTTTTTTATTTCTCTTATTTTTTGGGATTATCTCCCACAAACCTGAACGTTATTGCCATAAAACAGAATGCAGTTAGTTGCTCTACCTTTCTGTGAACGTCTAGCAAAAAACGGTGTTGCAATATAATGAAAAATGGAGACATTTACATTATAAAAAAGATGGCAGAATTCAGTACTGTATCTACAAAACCTTCTGTTTAATCATCTTCCCTTTATTCATTTGCTTAGATTTTTCAGGTCTGGTCAATTTTTGCATTTAGTGTTATTCACAGTCAAAGATATATTTTTTTTTTTTTTTTTTTTTAAATATAACTGATATTCTCCTTTGGTTCATTACAATTGACTCAAGCCTAGTAACAGACACACTATTTCTGACACTGATCCATATATGTCCCTAGATTCAGATACCAAGAACATGCAAATGGACCATTTAAAAAAAGAAATCTGTAAATGTTTATTCTACGTCCTTATGGAATGAGTGACATACAAAAAAGAATTTCATTAAAAAAAAATATATATATATATAAATGTTTTTATGGAAGAGCCACACATTGACGGGCAAAGAGCCACATGCGGCTCGCGAGCCGCGGGTTGGCCACCCTAGTCTATCTTACACAGACATGATAAAAAAAATGAGAATAAAAAGAGAGAGTCACGTTTGTGTGCGTGTGTGCGTGTGTGTGTGTGTGTGTGTCTCACCTGGTGGGGGATGTGCAGGTTGAAGTCGAGGCCACAGGTGAACTCTGAGTGATGCTCCACCGTCTCCAACAAGGGCTGCTCTTTACTGTAGTCCCAGAACCTACACACACACACACACACACGCACACACACACACATTTAGAATCTGTATTTATGTCCACATAAAGACAATGTTTAAAGGACACAAATATTATCAGTGCACTTGTACATTGTGGGTAATTCTGATACATTCGTGCCCAAATTGACAATGGCAACCAAAAAAAAAATTCTTGTTTAAACTGTGGATTGTTTGTCTCTTTGTATATGGTATAAATTATTATTTTGTGTAAATTGGGTTGTACGCCGACCATCAAGTAATACTTGTTTAGTTTAGGAATACGGGGCAGGTAACTATAAGAATTATTCTTCTTCCTGCTCCTTTTGCCCATGGTATGGTATTTATGATGAATTTATGATGATCTATGATTGTATTGTTTCCATGTGGCAAATAAAACTCTGAATCTGAATCACATGGATGATGAACCTGACAGTCAACACACAGCTCATGGGTACAGATAGCAGCGTCTTCTCCAAATTGCGCGGCTGCCAATAATAGCACACACACACACACACAGAATGAGAAGCATATGTTTGAGTGATTGTCAGAACAACAGACGGCCCATTGCTTCTTCATCCATACAGTCTGTAGTCAAGTCAAGTTTATTTTTATAGCACATTTACAAATGTACTGGGAAAACCAAACCAAAGTGCTTCACAGGTAGGACATGATAAAAACACATACAATGCAGTAACAAGTAAAAATACACTAAAATTACAGAAAACAAAAGCAAGGTGCAATATAAAGAGACAAGAAATTAGATTTAAAAAAGTCCAGAGTAACAGCAAGCATAGTGTACAGGTGGTAAGGCTGAGCCCGAACATTTGTTCGTTCCGCTGACATTCGGACTTTAATTAATAGGTTTGAACGTTCGGTGAAAAAAAAATAAAGGATGCGCACGGGTTGAGGTGATGTGAAGCGGCGCGTCAGGCGCTCGGCTCAACCAGTATGGTCTGCCGGGCTGCAGCGGGATACTATTTCTCAACCAGAGCTCTATTTTGATTGACAGGTGATTCTGCCAATTACGTCACACCGCTTGCACCCGCCTCTGCTGTTACCACCAATCGGCAAGCGTTTATTCGTTTTTTACTTCAGGCAATGCCGCCATTGATCTGCTTGCGAGAAGCCTCAACAGACTTACCGTAGCTACCGGGGAGCCGTAGTTAGCTCCCCGCCGAGGAAGTAATCGGTAACAAGGTTTCCGTAGGTGAACCTGCAGAAGGATCATTAATGAATACCAGCCTTTTTCGGCCACGGAGCGCGAGCTTCATGGCGGGAGGTGGTTGCGTTGGAAACTCTGTTGAGGAGCCGAGGCGTGCGCCTCTCCTCCCGGCTCCCCTCTCCCCTCCCCGAGTCCCCGTCGACCAAGAGTGAATACCTGTTATTGAACGTGTAACACTAACTATATAACGTTAATGCCACAAAACTAATGCCTTTGTTTATCTAGCCCCTTACGTGACTGCAAGGGCTATTGTTTATCATAAGTAGTAACTTTGTCTTTGATGCAGTAGCTTGTTTATTTTCTTCTGAGTGCTTTGTTTAATTACATGTTTACATGAACAGCCACCACTGTAAAGAACATGTTTTTCACCAATAGACTATGCAATGCCGCCCTCCGTAGGATCTCTAATAATACAATAAAAAAAAAAAAAAAATATTATTAAAAAAATGAAAAAAAAATTATTAAAAAAAAAAATTATTAAAAAATTTAAAAAAACGAACGTTCGAACGTTCGTTCGATAAACCCTGGCGAACGTTCGAACCCTAAAAACAGGGTTCGGGGACAGCCTTAACAGGTGGCAGGCTAACTCTGGTCAAAGGCCAGGGGGGAAAAGAGGTGCGTTTTGAGCAGCGATTTAAACGCCTCTGGGCTGTTTTAGACTCAGGAGCCGCTGGGCAGAGAAACGGCTCACAGAAAACATTCTGCGTCGTCGGTCATTTACCGGTGACTTCAGATTCACATGAAAGAAAAACAATGATATGTACGACGGATGATTCGGTCAAAGAGAGAGAGAGAGATGGGTCTGGTCTCGACAGTCCCCCGTTATCAAGATGGTGGCAGTAGGGCTGGGCGATATGGCCAAAAATTATATCACGACAACGATATCGATAACGATATCATATCACTCGATATAGCTAATTATCGATATTGTTATAAGTATTAAAAAAAAATATATATATATCTTTTTAAACAACAGATGTATGTTTATTTTGCATCAATTCTTTGTCGTTGCCGCCATCTTTAGTGTTACATCCCCTCACACTCCAGTTCTCAGGCTGCAGCTGGTTTAAAAGCGAAAGTAAACCGGCTTCTCTGCTGGCTGTGGCTCCAGGGGAGTTGAACAGTTCTGGCTCTGCTAGTTTATTTTCTATCTTTTGGCGCTTTTTTGGTGGACAAACCACCGCACATGTGCACCGTGACTCGTGACTGGAGACTAGCTCTGCTAGCACACATAGCCTACTGTGTACAGACGGTTTCAAACTGTATTTTACATTAGAACGCAAACAAAATAAATCTCAATTTGGTCAGTATTGTCATTTGGACAAGCAAAGCCATTACTTTAAGTTGCAGGCAAGAAAGACAAGTCTGTCCACTGTCTCTGGTTTCAAAGCTGCCCTGTTGCAGGTCACACAAAAAATATGTATATATATATATATCGCAATAATTATCGTTATCATTTTATCGCCCAGCCCTAGGTGGCAGAGCCTCTGGACTCAAGACATCAAGACGGCGGCAGAGCCTCTCTAGAACCCTGCTGTTCTGCTCCGTAGCTCTAGAACCCTGCTGTTCTGCTCCGTAGCTCTAGAACCCTGCTGTTCTGCTCCGCTGCTCTAGAACCCTGCTGTTCTGCTCCGTAGCTCTAGAACCCTGATGTTCTGCTCCGCTGCTCTAGAACCCTGCTGTTCTGCTCCGTGGCTCCAGAACCCTGCTGTTCTGCTCCGTAGCTCTAGAACCCTGCTGTTCTGCT
The DNA here is from genome assembly GCF_963971535.1 of Notolepis coatsorum. Taxonomy (NCBI): domain Eukaryota; kingdom Metazoa; phylum Chordata; class Actinopteri; order Aulopiformes; family Paralepididae; genus Notolepis; species Notolepis coatsorum. The sequence goes on along the minus strand of NW_028171005.1, from coordinate 12,707 downwards.
CCGTAGCTCTAGAACCCTGCTGTTCTGCTCCGCTGCTCTAGAACCCTGCTGTTCTGCTCCGTAGCTCTAGAACCCTGCTGTTCTGCTCCGCTGCTCTAGAACCCTGCTGTTCTGCTCCGTGGCTCCAGAACCCTGCTGTTCTGCTCCGTAGCTCTAGAACCCTGCTGTTCTGCTCTGTATCTCTAGAACCCTGCTGTTCTGCTCCGCAGCTCTAGAACCCTGCTGTTCTGCTCCGCAGCTCTAGAACGCTGCTGTTCTGCTCCGCTGCACTAGAACCCTGCTGTTCTGCTCCATAGCTCTAGAACCCTGTTGTTCTGCTCCGTAGCTCTAGAACCCTGCTGTTCTGCGCCGTAGCTCTAGAACCCGGTTGTTCTACTCCGTAGCTCTAGAACCCTGCTGTTCTGCTCCGTAGCTCTAGAACCCTGCTGTTCTGCTCCGTAGCTCTAGAACCCTGCTGTTCTGCTCCGCAGCTCTAGAACCCTGCTGTTCTGCTCCGCAGCACTAGAACCCTGCTGTTCTTCTCCGTAGCTCTAGAACAGTGGTTCCCAAACTGTGGTGCGCGAGCGCCCTCTAGGTGGTGTGTGACATGAAAAGGCTAATGGTGGTAAATGTTTTATTTTTTTTTTTACAAAAAAAAATCATAAAAATCTTAGTCAAACCTTTAGTATTATGGATATTAAACATGCTGGCAGAGTACATGCATCCATGTTGTTGTGAACATTTTAATTAAATAAAGAAATTCCCTATCCATAGTCGCCGTGGGAAGAGATGAAATAAAACATTTTATTAAATAAATGCCCTACCTACTCATGGCCTTAACTGACAACCAACAGGAACCAAACAATATTTTCTTTATGCCTAATAAATATCACTAATATACATTATTTCAAATGGGGATTTTCACTGTGTAAATCATGAAATTCAAGAAACGTTTTAATAAAAAACGTACGTTTTAATAATAATAATAAACAATAATGTCTCGGGCGTGTCTGACACAGGTGTGCTTCATCTGTGCACGGAGACCAGCAACAATTTTTTCTAACAGAAACCCATTGGGGGGTGCGTCAGCTAGGTCGGGAGGTGACAGGGGGTGCGCGGCCAAAAAAGTTTGGGAACCGCTGAACTAGAACACTGTAACACGTCTCCTGAACCAGCTCCATAACAGACCGCTGAGCATCACGACTCCTCTCCGCTCCTGAACGCCTGCCTCGTTGACAGCTGTGGACCGTGAGCCGCAGGGCGCCTGGTGACGTCATCACCACGAGGGGCTCGCTCCTCTGTGCCGTTCCCATCAACGCAGGGGACGTATAGCCCCCCCCCCCCCCCCCCTGCAGCGGCGATGCCCCCCCCACCCCCCCCCTCGGCCCGGGTTTCCTTTGGCCAATGAGGACGTCGCTCTCGAAGAAAAGAAAGAACGCCCGCCGCTCGGAGCTGTCCTCGATAGCGGCGGCCCCCCGCCTGATTGGCGGCTGTGGAGCGGCGAGCCTGGAGGGGACTGATGACATCGGGGGGGGGGGGGGACCTTTTCTGTGATATCGGCGTTACTCTGTGTTCAGGCATTATACACCAACTACATAACTTGCCCCCCCCCCCACACCCAAGGTGCAAGAGTCAATATTGTTTATTGTCAAGTGCATAGTTATAGAAAAATATATAATTTTTGTGATCAAAATCACAACATAATAACAATAAGGGCGGCTAAGTGGCGCAGTGGGCAAGGCGCTCGCCACTAACGCAGGAGATGCTGGGTTCGAGCCCAGCTCTCGGCGTTGCTACCAGCTTGGCTGGTCGTTCATACTAACACAATTGGCAGTGTTAGAGGGTGGGAAAGCCGGTGGGTGGGGATTGGACGTTGTGGACAGCGACTCCTACAGGTCGGTTGGTGCGCCTGTACAGCAGAATCAGGAAGTATCGGGGGCAGCGTGAGCCTCCCACGCGTTACTCCTCGCCGCTGAGAGATCACGCTGTTCAGGTGAAAAGATGCGACAGGCTGCCTCCTCGTGTACCGGAGGGGACACGTGATGCAAGGCTTCTATCCTCACTGCAGCCGACCAGTGGGAGGCACAGTCTAGCAACGTTCGAGACAGAGGAGGGGAGAATTGAAGGGAGAATTGGCGAGGCAAAAATTGGGATGGGAGAAAAATAGAAAAATAAGGAGAACAAGTGGATAAAAAAAAGAATTTATCACTTTATTCAAATTGAGGATTTAGTTTGAGGATATTTTATAAAGAAAAGTTTTATATTTTTATATTTATTTATATATTTTAGACATTTCTTTTTTGTAATTAAAAACGAAGGTTCGAACGTCCGTTCGAAAAACCCTGACGAAGTTCAAAGCCCAAAAACAGGCTTCGGGGAAACAGCTCTAGTCCCCAGTGTGTCCTGAGTGAGCTCTAGTCCTCAGTGTGTCCTGAGTGAGCTCTAGTCCCCAGTGTGTCCTGAGTGAGCTCTAGTCCTCAGTGTGTCCTGAGTGAGCTCTAGTCCTCAGTGTGTCCTGAGTGAGCTCTAGTCCTCAGTGTCCTGAGTGAGCTCTAGTCCCCAGTGTGTCCTGAGTGAGCTCTAGTCCCCAGTGTGTCCTGAGTGAGCTCTAGTCCTCAGTGTGTCCTGAGTGAGCTCTAGTCCCCAGTGTGTCCTGAGTGAGCTCTAGTCCTCAGTGTGTCCTGAGTGAGCTCTAGTCCCCAGTGTGTCCTGAGTGAGCTCTAGTCCCCAGTGTGTCCTGAGTGAGCTCTAGTCCTCAGTGTGTCCTGAGTGAGCTCTAGTCCTCAGTGTGTCCTGAGTGAGCTCTAGTCCTCAGTGTGTCCTGAGTGAGCTCTAGTCCTCAGTGTGTCCTGAGTGAGCTCTAGTCCTCAGTGTGTCCTGAGTGAGCTCTAGTCCTCAGTGTGTCCTGAGTGAGCTCTAGTCAGTGTGTCCTGAGTGAGCTCTAGTCCCCAGTGTGTCCTGAGTGAGCTCTAGTCCCCAGTGTGTCCTGAGTGAGCTCTAGTCCCCAGTGTGTCCTGAGTGAGCTCTAGTCCCCAGTGTGTCCTGAGTGAGCTCTAGTCCTCAGTGTGTCCTGAGTGAGCTCTAGTCCTCAGTGTGTCCTGAGTGAGCTCTAGTCCTCAGTGTGTCCTGAGTGAGCTCTAGTCCTCAGTGTGTCCTGAGTGAGCTCTAGTCCCCAGTGTGTCCTGAGTGAGCTCTAGTCCCCAGTGTGTCCTGAGTGAGCTCTAGTCCTCAGTGTGTCCTGAGTGAGCTCTAGTCCTCAGTGTGTCCTGAGTGAGCTCTAGTCCTCAGTGTGTCCTGAGTGAGCTCTAGTCATCAGTGTGTCCTGAGTGAGCTCTAGTCCCCAGTGTGTCCTGAGTGAGCTCTAGTCCTCAGTGTGTCCTGAGTGAGCTCTAGTCCTCAGTGTGTCCTGAGTGAGCTCTAGTCCCAGTGTGTCCTGAGTGAGCTCTAGTCCCCAGTGTGTCCTGAGTGAGCTCTAGTCCCCAGTGTGTCCTGAGTGAGCTCTAGTCCCCAGTGTGTCCTGAGTGAGCTCTAGTCCTCAGTGTGTCCTGAGTGAGCTCTAGTCCCCAGTGTGTCCTGAGTGAGCTCTAGTCCCCAGTGTGTCCTGAGTGAGCTCTAGTTCTCAGTGTGTCCTGAGTGAGCTCTAGTCCTCAGTGTGTCCTGAGTGAGCTCTAGTCCTCAGTGTGTCCTGAGTGAGCTCTAGTCCTCAGTGTGTCCTGAGTGAGCTCTAGTCCTCAGTGTGTCCTGAGTGAGCTCTAGTCCCCAGTGTGTCCTGAGTGAGCTCTAGTCCCCAGTGTGTCCTGAGTGAGCTCTAGTCCTCAGTGTGTCCTGAGTGAGCTCTAGTCCCCAGTGTGTCCTGAGTGAGCTCTAGTCCCCAGTGTGTCCTGAGTGAGCTCTAGTCCCCAGTGTGTCCTGAGTGAGCTCTAGTCCCCAGTGTGTCCTGAGTGAGCTCTAGTCCCCAGTGTGTCCTGAGTGAGCTCTAGTCCTCAGTGTGTCCTGAGTGAGCTCTAGTCCCCAGTGTGTCCTGAGTGAGCTCTAGTCCTCAGTGTGTCCTGAGTGAGCTCTAGTCCCCAGTGTGTCCTGAGTGAGCTCTAGTCCTCAGTGTGTCCTGAGTGAGCTCTAGTCCCCAGTGTGTCCTGAGTGAGCTCTAGTCCCCAGTGTGTCCTGAGTGAGCTCTAGTCCCCAGTGTGTCCTGAGTGAGCTCTAGTCCCTCAGTGTGTCCTGAGTGGCTCTAGTCCTCAGTGTGTCCTGAGTGAGCTCTAGTCCCCAGTGTGTCCTGAGTGAGCTCTAGTCCTCAGTGTGTCCTGAGTGAGCTCTAGTCCCCAGTGTGTCCTGAGTGAGCTCTAGTCCCCAGTGTGTCCTGAGTGAGCTCTAGTCCCCAGTGTGTCCTGAGTGAGCTCTAGTCCCTCAGTGTGTCCTGAGTGAGCTCTAGTCCCCAGTGTGTCCTGAGTGAGCTCTAGTCCTCAGTGTGTCCTGAGTGAGCTCTAGTCCCCAGTGTGTCCTGAGTGAGCTCTAGTCCCCAGTGTGTCCTGAGTGAGCTCTAGTCCCCAGTGTGTCCTGAGTGAGCTCTAGTCCTCAGTGTGTCCTGAGTGAGCTCTAGTCCCCAGTGTGTCCTGAGTGAGCTCTAGTCCTCAGTGTGTCCTGAGTGAGCTCTAGTCCCCAGTGTGTCCTGAGTGAGCTCTAGTCCTCAGTGTGTCCTGAGTGAGCTCTAGTCCTCAGTGTGTCCCCAGTGTGTCCTGAGTGAGCTCTAGTCCTCAGTGTGTCCTGAGTGAGCTCTAGTCCCCAGTGTGTCCTGAGTGAGCTCTAGTCCTCAGTGTGTCCTGAGTGAGCTCTAGTCCCCAGTGTGTCCTGAGTGAGCTCTAGTCCTCAGTGTGTCCTGAGTGAGCTCTAGTCCCCAGTGTGTCCTGAGTGAGCTCTAGTCCTCAGTGTGTCCTGAGTGAGCTCTAGTCTCCAGTGTGTCCTGAGTGAGCTCTAGTCCTCAGTGTGTCCTGAGTGAGCTCTAGTCCCCAGTGTGTCCTGAGTGAGCTCTAGTCCTCAGTGCGTCCTGAGTGAGCTCTAGTCCTCAGTGTGTCCTGAGTGAGCTCTAGTCCCCAGTGTGTCCTGAGTGAGCTCTAGTCCCCAGTGTGTCCTGAGTGAGCTCTAGTCCCCAGTGTGTCCTGAGTGAGCTCTAGTCCCCAGTGTGTCCTGAGTGAGCTCTAGTCCCCAGTGTGTCCTGAGTGAGCTCTAGTCCTCAGTGTGTCCTGAGTGAGCTCTAGTCCCCAGTGTGTCCTGAGTGAGCTCTAGTCCCCAGTGTGTCCTGAGTGAGCTCTAGTCCTCAGTGTGTCCTGAGTGAGCTCTAGTCCCCAGTGTGTCCTGAGTGAGCTCTAGTCCCCAGTGTGTCCTGAGTGAGCTCTAGTCCTCAGTGTGTCCTGAGTGAGCTCTAGTCCCCAGTGTGTCCTGAGTGAGCTCTAGTCCTCAGTGTGTCCTGAGTGAGCTCTAGTCCCCAGTGTGTCCTGAGTGAGCTCTAGTCCCCAGTGTGTCCTGAGTGAGCTCTAGTCCCCAGTGTGTCCCTGAGTGAGCTCTAGTCCCTCAGTGTGTCCTGAGTGAGCTCTAGTCCCCAGTGTGTCCTGAGTGAGCTCTAGTCCCCAGTGTGTCCTGAGTGAGCTCTAGTCCTCAGTGTCCTGAGTGAGCTCTAGTCCTCAGTGTGTCCTGAGTGAGCTCTAGTCCTCAGTGTGTCCTGAGTGAGCTCTAGACCTCAGTGTGTCCTGAGTGAGCTCTAGTCCTCAGTGTGTCCTGAGTGAGCTCTAGTCCCCAGTGTGTCCTGAGTGAGCTCTAGTCCTCAGTGTGTCCTGAGTGAGCTCTAGTCCTCAGTGTGTCCTGAGTGAGCTCTAGTCCCCAGTGTGTCCTGAGTGAGCTCTAGTCCCCAGTGTGTCCTGAGTGAGCTCTAGTCCCGTGTGTCCTAAAGGAGCTCTAGTCCCTCAGTGTGTCCTAAAGGAGCTCTAGTCCCAGTGTGTCCTGAGTGAGCTCTAGTCCCCAGTGTGTCCTGAGTGAGCTCTAGTCCCCAGTGTGTCCTGAGTGAGCTCTAGTCCCCAGTGTGTCCTGAGTGAGCTCTAGTCCCCAGTGTGTCCTGAGTGAGCTCTAGTCCTCAGTGTGTCCTGAGTGAGCTCTAGTCCTCAGTGTGTCCTGAGTGAGCTCTAGTCCCCAGTGTGTCCTGAGTGAGCTCTAGTCCCCAGTGTGTCCTGAGTGAGCTCTAGTCCCCAGTGTGTCCTGAGTGAGCTCTAGTCCTCAGTGTGTCCTGAGTGAGCTCTAGTCCCCAGTGTGTCCTGAGTGAGCTCTAGTCCTCAGTGCGTCCTGAGTGAGCTCTAGTCCCCAGTGCGTCCTGAGTGAGCTCTAGTCCTCAGTGTGTCCTGAGTGAGCTCTAGTCCCCAGTGTGTCCTGAGTGAGCTCTAGTCCCCAGTGTGTCCTGAGTGAGCTCTAGTCCCTCAGTGTGTCCTGAGTGAGCTCTAGTCCCCAGTGTGTCCTGAGTGAGCTCTAGTCCTCAGTGTGTCCTGAGTGAGCTCTAGTCTCCAGTGTGTCCTGAGTGAGCTCTAGTCCTCAGTGTGTCCTGAGTGAGCTCTAGTCCCCAGTGCGTCCTGAGTGAGCTCTAGTCCTCAGTGCGTCCTGAGTGAGCTCTAGTCCTCAGTGTGTCCTGAGTGAGCTCTAGTCCCCAGTGTGTCCTGAGTGAGCTCTAGTCCTCAGTGTGTCCTGAGTGAGCTCTAGTCCCCAGTGTGTCCTGAGTGAGCTCTAGTCCCCAGTGTGTCCTGAGTGAGCTCTAGTCCCCAGTGTGTCCTGAGTGAGCTCTAGTCCCTCAGTGTGTCCTGAGTGAGCTCTAGTCCCCAGTGTGTCCTGAGTGAGCTCTAGTCCTCAGTGTGTCCTGAGTGAGCTCTAGTCCCCAGTGTGTCCTGAGTGAGCTCTAGTCCCCAGTGTGTCCTGAGTGAGCTCTAGTCCCCAGTGTGTCCTGAGTGAGCTCTAGTCCTCAGTGTGTCCTGAGTGAGCTCTAGTCCCCAGTGTGTCCTGAGTGAGCTCTAGTCCTCAGTGTGTCCTGAGTGAGCTCTAGTCCCCAGTGTGTCCTGAGTGAGCTCTAGTCCTCAGTGTGTCCTGAGTGAGCTCTAGTCCTCAGTGTGTCCCCAGTGTGTCCTGAGTGAGCTCTAGTCCTCAGTGTGTCCTGAGTGAGCTCTAGTCCCCAGTGTGTCCTGAGTGAGCTCTAGTCCTCAGTGTGTCCTGAGTGAGCTCTAGTCCTCAGTGTGTCCCCAGTGTGTCCTGAGTGAGCTCTAGTCCCTCAGTGTGTCCTGAGTGAGCTCTAGTCCCCAGTGTGTCCTGAGTGAGCTCTAGTCCTCAGTGTGTCCTGAGTGAGCTCTAGTCCCCAGTGTGTCCTGAGTGAGCTCTAGTCCTCAGTGTGTCCTGAGTGAGCTCTAGTCCCCCAGTGTGTCCTGAGTGAGCTCTAGTCCTCAGTGTGTCCTGAGTGAGCTCTAGTCTCCAGTGTGTCCTGAGTGAGCTCTAGTCCTCAGTGTGTCCTGAGTGAGCTCTAGTCCCCAGTGTGTCCTGAGTGAGCTCTAGTCCTCAGTGCGTCCTGAGTGAGCTCTAGTCCTCAGTGTGTCCTGAGTGAGCTCTAGTCCCCAGTGTGTCCTGAGTGAGCTCTAGTCCCCAGTGTGTCCTGAGTGAGCTCTAGTCCCCAGTGTGTCCTGAGTGAGCTCTAGTCCCCAGTGTGTCCTGAGTGAGCTCTAGTCCCCAGTGTGTCCCTGAGTGAGCTCTAGTCCTCAGTGTGTCCTGAGTGAGCTCTAGTCCCCAGTGTGTCCTGAGTGAGCTCTAGTCCCCAGTGTGTCCTGAGTGAGCTCTAGTCCTCAGTGTGTCCTGAGTGAGCTCTAGTCCCCAGTGTGTCCTGAGTGAGCTCTAGTCCCCAGTGTGTCCTGAGTGAGCTCTAGTCCTCAGTGTGTCTGAGTGAGCTCTAGTCCCCAGTGTGTCCTGAGTGAGCTCTAGTCCTCAGTGTGTCCTGAGTGAGCTCTAGTCCCCAGTGTGTCCTGAGTGAGCTCTAGTCCCCAGTGTGTCCTGAGTGAGCTCTAGTCCCCAGTGTGTCCTGAGTGAGCTCTAGTCCCTCAGTGTGTCCTGAGTGAGCTCTAGTCCCCAGTGTGTCCTGAGTGAGCTCTAGTCCCCAGTGTGTCCTGAGTGAGCTCTAGTCCTCAGTGTCCTGAGTGAGCTCTAGTCCTCAGTGTGTCCTGAGTGAGCTCTAGTCCTCAGTGTGTCCTGAGTGAGCTCTAGTCCTCAGTGTGTCCTGAGTGAGCTCTAGTCCTCAGTGTGTCCTGAGTGAGCTCTAGTCCCCAGTGTGTCCTGAGTGAGCTCTAGTCCTCAGTGTGTCCTGAGTGAGCTCTAGTCCTCAGTGTGTCCTGAGTGAGCTCTAGTCCCCAGTGTGTCCTGAGTGAGCTCTAGTCCCCAGTGTGTCCTGAGTGAGCTCTAGTCCCCAGTGTGTCCTGAGTGAGCTCTAGTCCCCAGTGTGTCCTGAGTGAGCTCTAGTCCCTCAGTGTGTCCTGAGTGAGCTCTAGTCCCCAGTGTGTCCTGAGTGAGCTCTAGTCCTCAGTGTGTCCTGAGTGAGCTCTAGTCCCCAGTGTGTCCTGAGTGAGCTCTAGTCCCCAGTGTGTCCTGAGTGAGCTCTAGTCCCCAGTGTGTCCTGAGTGAGCTCTAGTCCTCAGTGTGTCCTGAGTGAGCTCTAGTCCCCAGTGTGTCCTGAGTGAGCTCTAGTCCTCAGTGTGTCCTGAGTGAGCTCTAGTCCCCAGTGTGTCCTGAGTGAGCTCTAGTCCTCAGTGTGTCCTGAGTGAGCTCTAGTCCTCAGTGTCCCCAGTGTGTCCTGAGTGAGCTCTAGTCCTCAGTGTGTCCTGAGTGAGCTCTAGTCCCCAGTGTGTCCTGAGTGAGCTCTAGTCCTCAGTGTGTCCTGAGTGAGCTCTAGTCCTCAGTGTGTCCCCAGTGTGTCCTGAGTGAGCTCTAGTCCTCAGTGTGTCCTGAGTGAGCTCTAGTCCCCAGTGTGTCCTGAGTGAGCTCTAGTCCTCAGTGTGTCCTGAGTGAGCTCTAGTCCCCAGTGTGTCCTGAGTGAGCTCTAGTCCTCAGTGTGTCCTGAGTGAGCTCTAGTCCCCAGTGTGTCCTGAGTGAGCTCTAGTCCTCAGTGTGTCCTGAGTGAGCTCTAGTCTCCAGTGTGTCCTGAGTGAGCTCTAGTCCTCAGTGTGTCCTGAGTGAGCTCTAGTCCCCAGTGTGTCCTGAGTGAGCTCTAGTCCTCAGTGCGTCCTGAGTGAGCTCTAGTCCTCAGTGTGTCCTGAGTGAGCTCTAGTCCCCAGTGTGTCCTGAGTGAGCTCTAGTCCCCAGTGTGTCCTGAGTGAGCTCTAGTCCCCAGTGTGTCCTGAGTGAGCTCTAGTCCCCAGTGTGTCCTGAGTGAGCTCTAGTCCCCAGTGTGTCCTGAGTGAGCTCTAGTCCTCAGTGTGTCCTGAGTGAGCTCTAGTCCCCAGTGTGTCCTGAGTGAGCTCTAGTCCCCAGTGTGTCCTGAGTGAGCTCTAGTCCTCAGTGTGTCCTGAGTGAGCTCTAGTCCCCAGTGTGTCCTGAGTGAGCTCTAGTCCCCAGTGTGTCCTGAGTGAGCTCTAGTCCTCAGTGTGTCCTGAGTGAGCTCTAGTCCCCAGTGTGTCCTGAGTGAGCTCTAGTCCTCAGTGTGTCCTGAGTGAGCTCTAGTCCCCAGTGTGTCCTGAGTGAGCTCTAGTCCCCAGTGTGTCCTGAGTGAGCTCTAGTCCCCAGTGTGTCCTGAGTGAGCTCTAGTCCCTCAGTGTGTCCTGAGTGAGCTCTAGTCCCCAGTGTGTCCTGAGTGAGCTCTAGTCCCCAGTGTGTCCTGAGTGAGCTCTAGTCCTCAGTGTCCTGAGTGAGCTCTAGTCCTCAGTGTGTCCTGAGTGAGCTCTAGTCCTCAGTGTGTCCTGAGTGAGCTCTAGTCCTCAGTGTGTCCTGAGTGAGCTCTAGTCCTCAGTGTGTCCTGAGTGAGCTCTAGTCCCCAGTGTGTCCTGAGTGAGCTCTAGTCCTCAGTGTGTCCTGAGTGAGCTCTAGTCCTCAGTGTGTCCTGAGTGAGCTCTAGTCCCCAGTGTGTCCTGAGTGAGCTCTAGTCCCCAGTGTGTCCTGAGTGAGCTCTAGTCCCCAGTGTGTCCTGAGTGAGCTCTAGTCCCCAGTGTGTCCTGAGTGAGCTCTAGTCCTCAGTGTGTCCTGAGTGAGCTCTAGTCCCCAGTGTGTCCTGAGTGAGCTCTAGTCCTCAGTGTGTCCTGAGTGAGCTCTAGTCCCCAGTGTGTCCTGAGTGAGCTCTAGTCCTCAGTGTGTCCTGAGTGAGCTCTAGTCCTCAGTGTGTCCCCAGTGTGTCCTGAGTGAGCTCTAGTCCTCAGTGTGTCCTGAGTGAGCTCTAGTCCCCAGTGTGTCCTGAGTGAGCTCTAGTCCTCAGTGTGTCCTGAGTGAGCTCTAGTCCTCAGTGTGTCCCCAGTGTGTCCTGAGTGAGCTCTAGTCCTCAGTGTGTCCTGAGTGAGCTCTAGTCCCCAGTGTGTCCTGAGTGAGCTCTAGTCCTCAGTGTGTCCTGAGTGAGCTCTAGTCCCCAGTGTGTCCTGAGTGAGCTCTAGTCCTCAGTGTGTCCTGAGTGAGCTCTAGTCCCCAGTGTGTCCTGAGTGAGCTCTAGTCCTCAGTGTGTCCTGAGTGAGCTCTAGTCTCCAGTGTGTCCTGAGTGAGCTCTAGTCCTCAGTGTGTCCTGAGTGAGCTCTAGTCCCCAGTGTGTCCTGAGTGAGCTCTAGTCCTCAGTGCGTCCTGAGTGAGCTCTAGTCCTCAGTGTGTCCTGAGTGAGCTCTAGTCCCCAGTGTGTCCTGAGTGAGCTCTAGTCCCCAGTGTGTCCTGAGTGAGCTCTAGTCCTCAGTGTGTCCTGAGTGAGCTCTAGTCCCCAGTGTGTCCTGAGTGAGCTCTAGTCCCCAGTGTGTCCTGAGTGAGCTCTAGTCCTCAGTGTGTCCTGAGTGAGCTCTAGTCCCCAGTGTGTCCTGAGTGAGCTCTAGTCCTCAGTGTGTCCTGAGTGAGCTCTAGTCCCCAGTGTGTCCTGAGTGAGCTCTAGTCCCCAGTGTGTCCTGAGTGAGCTCTAGTCCCCAGTGTGTCCTGAGTGAGCTCTAGTCCCTCAGTGTGTCCTGAGTGAGCTCTAGTCCCCAGTGTGTCCTGAGTGAGCTCTAGTCCCCAGTGTGTCCTGAGTGAGCTCTAGTCCTCAGTGTCCTGAGTGAGCTCTAGTCCTCAGTGTGTCCTGAGTGAGCTCTAGTCCTCAGTGTGTCCTGAGTGAGCTCTAGTCCTCAGTGTGTCCTGAGTGAGCTCTAGTCCTCAGTGTGTCCTGAGTGAGCTCTAGTCCCCAGTGTGTCCTGAGTGAGCTCTAGTCCTCAGTGTGTCCTGAGTGAGCTCTAGTCCTCAGTGTGTCCTGAGTGAGCTCTAGTCCCCAGTGTGTCCTGAGTGAGCTCTAGTCCCCAGTGTGTCCTGAGTGAGCTCTAGTCCCCAGTGTGTCCTGAGTGAGCTCTAGTCCCCAGTGTGTCCTGAGTGAGCTCTAGTCCCTCAGTGTGTCCTGAGTGAGCTCTAGTCCCCAGTGTGTCCTGAGTGAGCTCTAGTCCTCAGTGTGTCCTGAGTGAGCTCTAGTCCCCAGTGTGTCCTGAGTGAGCTCTAGTCCCCAGTGTGTCCTGAGTGAGCTCTAGTCCCCAGTGTGTCCTGAGTGAGCTCTAGTCCTCAGTGTGTCCTGAGTGAGCTCTAGTCCCCAGTGTGTCCTGAGTGAGCTCTAGTCCTCAGTGTGTCCTGAGTGAGCTCTAGTCCCCAGTGTGTCCTGAGTGAGCTCTAGTCCTCAGTGTGTCCTGAGTGAGCTCTAGTCCTCAGTGTGTCCCCAGTGTGTCCTGAGTGAGCTCTAGTCCTCAGTGTGTCCTGAGTGAGCTCTAGTCCCCAGTGTGTCCTGAGTGAGCTCTAGTCCTCAGTGTGTCCTGAGTGAGCTCTAGTCCCCAGTGTGTCCTGAGTGAGCTCTAGTCCTCAGTGTGTCCTGAGTGAGCTCTAGTCCCCAGTGTGTCCTGAGTGAGCTCTAGTCCCCAGTGTGTCCTGAGTGAGCTCTAGTCCCAGTGTGTCCTGAGTGAGCTCGAGTCCCCAGTGTGTCCTGAGTGAGCTCGAGTCCCCAGTGTGTCCTGAGTGAGCTCTAGTCCTCAGTGTGTCCTGAGTGAGCTCGAGTCCCCAGTGTGTCCTGAGTGAGCTCGAGTCCCCAGTGTGTCCTGAGTGAGCTAGGGAACCGTCTCGCTGGAGGGTAGGGAACCGTCTCGCTGGAGGGTAGGGAACCGTCTCGCTGGAGGGTAGGGAACCGTCTCCCTACCGACTTATTATGACTGATTTCACTGTAGAGACCCACACACACACACGCACACACACACACACACACACACACGCACACACACACACACACACAGTACGGATGCACACACACACACATTCTTCGTCTGTTCCCTCACCTGAGTCCAGTTTGCCATGGGTGACCCTACCAGGAAAAAAAGAGTCTGGAAAGAGAGAGAGTGAAAGATGATAAAGAGAGAGAGTAAAGAGAGAGTGTGAAAGAAGATAAAGAGAGAGAGTAAAGAGAAAGATGATAAAGAGAGAGAGAGAGTGAAAGATGATAAAGAGAGAGAGTGAAAGATGATAAAGAGAGAGAGAGAGTGAAAGAT
>NW_028171006.1:0-15206 GCF_963971535.1 Notolepis coatsorum | reverse complement strand
TCTCTCTCTCTCGCTGTCTCTATCTCTCTCTCTCTCTCTCTCTCTCTCTCTCTCTCTCTCTCTCTCTCTCTCTCATCTCTCTCTCTCTCTCTCTCTCTCTCTCTCTTTCCCTCCTTCTAACAGCTTGTTTCCTGTGGTTTTGGGAGCGAGGGAGACATCTTAAAAAAGGGAGAGGAAGGCCGGGGTGTTTAAATATTCTTTTCACGCCTATTGAAGATCTTACAAATAATTGCACAGCTATCAAATACAGTTAGAAGTCGGCCTCTTAGCTACGATATCCACACTGCGGTTGTATGTGAGTGTGTGGGTTAAGAGAGTGCATGTGTGTGTAAATACACGTGTATATGCGTGTGTGTGTGTGTGTGTGTGTGTGTGTGTGTGTGTGTGTGTGTGTGTGTGTGTGTGTGTGCGTGCGTGTGTGTGTGTGTGTGTGTGTGTGTGTGTGTGTGTGTGTGGAAGGGGAACTAGTTGTATTTTTTAAATTTTTTATATTTGATTTGTTTATTTATAACATCCAAAAAATGTATTTGAATCCACTAAATCAAACATGTATTCATATGTACAATAGGCATATTCCACATGTTTAACATTATACCACAAAGACATTGCAATTTTGACTCTGTTTCACACACATTTGCCAAAAGCCTGGATTCAATACCAGGCCATACTGATGGGGGAAAAAACATGTTTTGGGTGATAAGGTGATAAGGTGTTTGGGTGATAAGGTGTTTGGGTGATAAGGTGTTTGGCAGAGATTAAAGGGTTAACCGTCTGTCGTGTGGCATTGAAAGGGTTAACCTTCTGTACAGTCGCAGTGAAAGGGTTAACCCTTTGGTAGTGTGGCAGTGAAAGGGTTAACCTCCTGTAGTGTCGCAGTAAAAGGGTTAACCTTCTGTAGTGTCACAGTGAAACCCTTCTGTATTGTCACAGTGAAAGGGTTAACCGTCTGTCGTGTGGCAGTGAAAGGGTTAACCTTCTGTAGTGTCGCAGTAAAAGGGTTAACCGTCTGTCGTGTGGCAGTGAAAGGGTTAACCTTCTGTACTGTCACAGTGAAAGGGTTAACCTTCTGTAGTGTCACAGTGAAAGGGTTAACCTTCTGTAGTGTCACAGTGGAAACCTTCTGTAGTGTCACAGTGAAAGGGTTAACCGTCTGTGGTGTGGCAGTGAAAGGGTTAAGTGGAGGCGTGTCCTCCACACCGCGGCAGCAGAGAGCCAGTTAAGTATCTAACGTGCCGAGTTACACTCAGAGCACAGCGCTGTCCTTCAGATTCAGATGTTGTCGTCACTAATCCTCCATTAGCGTCACGGCGGCGAGAGGAGAGGAGAGAGGAGAGACATCATCTGGTCCTCGGCTCCTCGGCCTCGCAGCCGCGTCGACGTGGAGTGGCACGAAAAAAGAAAAGCAATGCGAATAGTTTAAGAAAATAAGCAGCATTTAAGCAATGTTAAAAATAGCACTCATTATTAACAATAATCACAGTGTGGTGTGTAGTGGCAGTAGAGTCGGTGGTGGTGAAACAGCACTAGACTTTATTAACACAATATACTGTGCAGTTCTTTTGTTCACTAACTTTTTGTTCACGTACATCACAAACGGTTTAATCAAAAGGATGTGTATTTTCGGTGATAATCAAACCGTAAAACAAAGAGGCCTATTGAGAGACGTTAGAGATCCTAATAGAGAAGCCATGTGATTTGGTGTTCTATGCCTTATCTTGACTTTGTCTATTTCGCTGCCGTCTATTCTATACTTATTTTATGTCTGCGCTATCTTTTATTATATTTTTTTTATTATTGCAAAACAAAAATTATTAAAAGTCAGTACTCAACACACAATGCATAATGAAACTTTCAGTAAAGGTGGTTAAAATATATGCAAGTACAGAAACAAGATAAAACAAAATTAGTCTATAATAACATTTTAACCGTATACAGTGTATATCCAGCGAAATTACAATTATATATATGTTAGTATATAATATACCCCTAATAACTATTTTCTAAAACCCTACACACATATGCTCCAGCTCGAACCCCCCCCTCCCGGACCCCCTCTTGGATAGTACCTCCATTATCCCTCGCTCCTAACCAGACACTACCATTATAAGCTAGCTTTTATTCTCTCCACCACTTCTAACCACATTGACATTTTGGATTCATTGAGACCCAGAATTCTTGCTGTAGATATTTCTTGATATATCACATCGAGATATGTAAGAAACCACACTTTTCGGCAAATTTTTTCCGGTTGAAACCAACGTGATGCGATCAGTTTTTTAGCTACTGTGATACCCGATAAAACCAATCTCTTTAGCTGTGGATTCACTGCAAACTCAAAAACATCATTCAATAGTAATACCGAGGGGTGTACAGGTATATTCCAAGATACGAGTATTGATAATTGTTGGGACACATCTTTCCAGAATGCCTTAACTGGTGGGCAGTCCCAATACATGTGCATAAATGTTCCTTCGTCCCCATTTGTACATTGGGAGCATTTGGAGTCTTGTTTAAGCCCCATTTTGCACAGTCTTATAGGAGTCAAGTATGCCCTGTGAATATAGTTCAGATTGATTTGTTGATGATCCGGGTTCCTTGATGTAAGTCGGACATTTGCCCAGGCTCCTTGCCAATCAAAGTCATTTTCCAGGTCTGGTATATCCCTCCTCCAGACAGTGTCTAGTTGAAGGGTTTCATACGAGGACGTTAGTAATTGATAATAAAAACCTGATACAAAACCTCCCAATGTTACTCTTTCATAGAAAAATGTGTGGTATCTGTGGTGTTCAATTGGTATGAGTAATGGAACACCGTGAGACCTCAGACAAAGTCGTAACTGTATGTAAAAAAGCCATGTGGACTCGGTGAGGTTAAACTTTGTGCATATTTCGACATAACTACAGAGGCCCTTGTTATTAAAAATATCCCCTAATGAGTGTATGCCTTGCTCTTCCCATATAGGGAATCTTATAGGGCGTTTTCGCATTAAGAGTGCATTGTTATTGAATATGGGAGTGTGATTATGCCATTCTTGAGGGTTAGGATATTTCTTTTGTGTTTCCCGCCATGTTCTGATTGCATGGGTAATTATTGGGCCAAATTCTCGCTCACAATGCTTGATTGAAAGTTTAGTGTGTGCTATGTCTTTTAGTCTCTGTGGGGCTACTATGTTTTCTTCTAATTCTCTCCAAGATACCAAAGCCTGGGGGTCAAACCATATCTTCAGTGGTCTTAATGTGAAGGCCTTAAAATATTGTAAAAAATCTGGAACTGCCATGCCACCGTCTGCTTTATTTCTCTGTGCGGTGGATCTTTTTATGCGAGGTGGTTTGTTATTCCAAATAAATTTGTATGTGGAGGTTTGTAATCTTTTCCAGTAGCCCTCTGGAGGAGGTAACGGAAGCATTGAGCTGAAGAAATTGATTCTTGGTAATACATCCATCTTAACTATTGATACCCTTGCCTGTACTGAGTTTTTAAGTTTTGCCCACCTGTCCAGGTCGTCTTTGATTTTGTTCTGTATTTTTGTGTAATTGTGCTTCACCGTTTGTCTTATGGTGGGAAATATTTCCACTCCCAAGCATCTAAAATGTTTGACCATGGGTATCGCACCTGGGAGGGTTGTGTCTTTTTTTGCACTGATGTTAAGAGGAAGAAAAGCCGACTTAGGCCAATTTATTTTAAATCCCGATAAATCACCAAAGTTCTCTATCAACTTGAGTATATGCGGCAATGTGTTGCTGGGGTTTTGCATGAACAATATTACGTCGTCCGCATATAAACTAATTTTATGTTGTGTGCCCTTGATTACTATTGGTTCTATGTGTTGGGATTGTCTTATAAATTGTGCTAAAGGTTCTAATGATAGATCGAATAGTCCGGGACTAAGAGGGCAACCCTGTCTGGCTGAGCGTGATACCGGAAAGATATCGGAGATGAATGTGCCTGTTGTAATCCTGGCCGATGGGTCCTTGTATAGTACTTTAATCATATCAATGAATCCTTTTCCTAACCCCATCCTTTCTAATACTGCCCATAGAAACGACCATTCCAACCTGTCAAATGCTTTCATAGCATCCAGGGATAGCATCGCCTTAGGTGTGGTGTCCTCTTTGTCTGCGTCTAGTACGTGCAGTATTCGCCTTATGTTATCATTGATCAGGCGACCTTTTATGAAGCCTGTTTGGTCCGGGTGAACTAAAGACGTCATATGCTTTTGCAATCTGATGGCTAATATCTTAGAGTACAGTTTGACATCGGTTCCGAGGAGGCTTAAAGGTCGGTAACTACCGCACTCAGTGGGGTCTTTGTCTTTTTTGTGAAGAACTGAAATGAGTGCGATATTTTGGTGTTTATGGAAGCTTCCCTCTTTGACTGAGTATAAGATCATATTTAGTAATAAGGGTCCAAATATGTCCCAGCAAGAAATGTACATTTCTGATGGGATACCGTCAATTCCGGGAGCCTTGCCGTTTTTCATTCCGGATATGGCCTTCTTGAGTTCTTCTAATGTGATCGGTGCTTCTAACTGTTTAGCGTCGTCCTCCAAAAGTTTAGGGAGAGTAATTTGATTAAGATATGTGTCTAATTTGTCTTGATCAAAGGTCGTCTCTGAATTATACAAATCGGAGTAGAATTCTTTGAATGTATCGTTTATTATTTCGGGTTCTGTTACTAGAGCTTGTTGTTTCCTAATGGCAGTTATATCTGCAAATTTTGCATTAACTCTTAGTCGCATGGCTAATAGGTGACTAGGTTTAGATCCTTGGAAGTACTGCTGTTGTCTTGTGCTGCGTATTTGCAGTTCCGATTTTTGTCTGTATATTGCTTTGATCTCTGTCTTTAGAATGTTAACTTGGTTTTCTAGTCTAGTAGAGTTGTTGTATTTTAAAGAATTAAAAAGAGTTGAGTAAAGCGTTTCCATTTCAGACAGTTTTGTGCATTGATTTTTGCGCAATATGGAGGAAAATCTATCTGTGAAATCCTTGATCATACTCTTTACCGACATCCATAATATTCTGGGATCTTGCACCGAGTTTGCATTATCCCGTAGGAATATTGTGAGAGCTTCTTTAATTTGTGTAATGAATTCCTTGTTGTTAAGCAGCATAGAATTAAAACGCCATCTTGGGGCCCGGGAAGATAGTGTACCAAATGTTGCTTTCAGGATTAAGTAGCAGTGATCTGATAACGCATTGGGTGTCATTTCCACTTCATATTTATCAAATATTCTCGGGGATGCAAAGACGTAATCAATTCTGGATAGTGTGTTGTGTCTCGCCGAACGACAGGAGTACTTGCGGGTCATGGGATTAAGTGAACGCCATAAATCAATTACCCCTGTTGATTTTGACCAATCTTTTAATGCTTTAGATGCATTTTTTTGTTCGCTGGAAAAGGTAAGGTAAGTTTTGTCCATCCTTGGGTTCCAAATGGCATTAAAATCCGCACCTATTATATATGAGTACTCGGGATGGTTTAACATGTCTCCGGTTAGTGAAGTAAAGAAACCCACTTCGTACAAATTTGGGGCATATACCGCTGCCAACGCAATTTTCCTGTTATTGTGTATAATCCTAGCTATAGTTATGCGCCCCTCAGCATCCGACCATACCCCTTTCAATTCGATATTTAATTTGCGTCTGACGACTATGGCAAAAAGAACAAAAGATGAGTGACTAATATTATGGTATATGTTATCC
Organism: Notolepis coatsorum; assembly: GCF_963971535.1. Classification (NCBI taxonomy): domain Eukaryota; kingdom Metazoa; phylum Chordata; class Actinopteri; order Aulopiformes; family Paralepididae; genus Notolepis; species Notolepis coatsorum. The sequence continues at coordinate 9,504 of NW_028171006.1, read as the reverse complement.
GCTAACGTATTTATGTCTTCCTCTAAAATGTGCGTTTCGCTTAATAGAGCCACGTCCACATGTTCTTTTTTCATCAGTGTGAGCACGCTTTTGCGTTTGTGTTGTTTGTTTATCCCACCGGTGTTCCATACCATTATATTCAAACTAGCCATAATCTATGCATGTTTTTGTGTAGTTTTTGGTAATGCTTCTGGAGTGCGAAGCTACAATAGATGTACATCCAATTAGTGAGGTCCCGTTGAGAGCTGAGCTTAAAAACATATATATATACAAATAAAAATCCCCTATTTTCCCCTCACCCAGAAAGTCGTACAGGCCTGTGTTCCAAAAACACATCCTCCGCGATTGACTTTCTCCCATAGTCCGCCGGATTGCCCAAAATGAGCATTGTAATCTTAATATTCCTATGCTAATTGCCATAGGATCTAACATTTCCATTCTATTGCAATAGAATGTCGCTTTTGGTCTTGCACCTTCCCTTACTGTAATGAAGTATTGTGATAAATGACAAAAAATAAAAAATAAAAAAAGAGAACAAACTTTCATCGACATATTCATTTGAACCCTCTACTAACGTGTGGGAAAAAAGGAAAAAAGGAAAAGATTGTAGAGCAATATTGACACCTTAATGTGAAGAACAGTGGAAAAGAACAATGTAAGGTAAAATATATATAAAAAATAGAGTAATGAGAAGAAAAAATTAAATAAAATAAAAATTAAAGGAAAGATATAGATAAGGAATGAGAGATAGAATAATTATCAACGTGGAGAAGCCACTAGAACCGAATTAACAGATTAGATAAGATAGATAAGCAGAGCCTTTTAGAGCTTCAATGTGCCAGTCACCATCAATGGAGTGATTACTTAAATTGTTAGAATAACCTTGTAGTGTTCATACGTTTAGGTGTGGTTAATTTTTTAAAGTATTATTAAGGACAGATTGAACTTCATTCAATTGATTATCTCTATGTGTACTGCACTATCTTTTGTACATTTTGTGCCAATTCTGTGCCCGTTTTATGCCTCTCTTTTTATGCTAATGTTATGGCTGTCTTAGGTGCGGCTACGTGCCGCAGTGGGCAAGGCGCTCGCAACGAATGCTGGAGACTAGGCTCGAACCTCCTGTTCGAGCCCAGCGCTCCACATTGCTTTCAGTTTAGCTGGTCGTCCGCACTAATACATATATAATAATATTGGCCGTATTACGGGGAGGGAAACTGAACGGTGGGGATCGGGCGTTGTGGACAGCGACTCCTACAGGTCGGTTGGTGCGCCTGCGCAGTAGAATCAAGAAACGACGGGGGCGGGGCCCCTCCAAAACCCAGACCCTCGACGCTGAAAGATTGCGCCGCGCAGGTGAAAAGATGCGACGGTTGTTACCTCGAGTATCGGAGGGGACTTGTGCTATGTATGACTTAGTCCACATTGCAGCCGGCTTGTGGGAGGCAAGAAACAGCGTTCGTGACAGGGGAGGGTTGAAATGGATCATACGAAATTGGGATGGGAGAAAATATAGAAAATGGGAGAAAAAGTGGATACATTTTTTTTATGGCTGTCTTCTTTATGCTGCTGTGAGGCACTTTGAGCTGCAATTCTTGTATGAAAGGTGCTATACAAATAGCGTTTATTATTATTATTATTATTATTATTACCAGGCGGATGTCTTGCGGAAGGAACACCACTCTGTGCCGGCTGGTAGAGCACCTTGGGTAACCGTTGCCCATCATATGGTTTACATCTTTTATATAATTAGTTTACGTTTTTCTAAGCCTAGTGTCACAATTGAGACTGTATTCAAGTTGCATTTTTCATTCATACATTACTTAATAATTTACTACAAGTAATAGTACTTTTATTTTGAAGTCTCAGATCAAAGTTCTGAGCCCCGTCGGGCCGCTGCTCTCGTGTGATTAAGACTCAAAGCGACACCTGCCAGCAGCAGCACGCACTCATATGCTCTGGTGAAAGGTGCCGGTCGATAACGGACTTTAATTGATCCGACGGTTATGAGGAAAACCTCTGAAGACTGAAGATTATTCCCTTTTTTTTTTTTGCAGGGAAATGGTGCATTTATATAGCAGCTTTTATCCAAAACCAAAGCGCTTTACAATTTTTGTTCCTCACATTTTTACCCCATTCACTCACACATTCACACACCGACACGCAAGGTGCCGACCTGCTCATCGGGAGCAATTATGGGTTAAGTGTCTTGCTCAAGGACACTTCGACACACTGCCCTGGGAGGAGGAGCGGGAATCGAACCCATGGAACCTCCAGATTACCAGACGGCTGCTCTACCCCCTTGATGTCACAGGCCTTCTTTGTCCCGACCTGCTGCTCGATAAGGCGAGGATTCGGAGGGGGCACTCCAGTGGTCTTGGAGCAGGTGTTCATTACGGTTCGGAGACGATTTCTGTCTCTTGACAGCGAGGGAGGGGAGGCAGATGAAAGAGAAACAGAATCCTCTTGATGAAGGAACTGCAGACGGTTTTGTACGGTGGGTTTTTGGACACTGAATGAATTCCGTTTCCTGAGGAGGTATTGACGTCGGTGTGCCGTCGCTATTATGGGTTTTATTATCCTCCCTCCCATCGGAGCGGCCTTTGGCTATCTCCCATGAGCAAACTCTTTTCTAAAGTTAAACACAACCTCTGGCGTCCAAGATTAGTCCCCTCTGCGAGGCGCACGCCGCCTGGACACCTCTTTAGTCTAGCTAACTCTTTAGTCCAGCTAACTCTTTAGTCTAGCTAACTCTTTAGTCCAGCTAACTCTTTAGTCCAGCTAACTCTTTAGTCTAGCTAACTCTTTAGTCTAGCTAACTCTTTAGTCTAGCTAACTCTTTAATCTAGCTAACTCTTTAGTCCAGCTAACTCTTTAGTCTAGCTAACTCTTTAGTCCAGCTAACTCTTTAGTCCAGCTAACTCTTTAGTCTAGCTAACTCTTTAGTCTAGCTAACTCTTTAGTCTAGCTAACGCTTTAGTCTAGCTAACTCTTTAATCTAGCTAACTCTTTAATCTAGCTAACTCTTTAGTCTAGCTAACGCTTTAGTCTAGCTAACTCTTTAATCTAGCTAACTCTTTAATCTAGCTAACTCTTTAGTCTAGCTAACTCTTTAGTCTAGCTAACTCTTTAGTCTAGCTAACTCTTTAATCTAGCTAACTCTTTAGTATAGCTAACTCTTTAGTCTAGCTAACTCTTTAATCTAGCTAACTCTTTAATCTAGCTAACTCTTTAGTCTAGCTAACTCTTTAGTCTAGCTAACTCTTTAGTCTAGCGAACTCTTTAGTCTAGCGAACTATTTAGTCTAGCTAACTCTTTAGTCTAGCGAACTCTTTAGTCTAGCTAACTCTTTAGTCTAGCTAACTCTTTAGTGGGGCGGCGTGGCTCAGGGGTAGAGCGGGTCGTCCAATGATCGAAGGGTTGGTGGTTCGAATCCCGCTCAAGCCCATGTCCATCCCACTGCCGTTGTGTCCTTCGGCAAGACACTTAACCTACTTGCCTCGTATGAATGTGTATGCATGTGAATGAATGTTGGTGGTGGTCGGAGGGGCCGTAGGCGATGACTATTTGCCACGCTTCCGTGAGTCTGCCTCAGGGCAGCTCTGGCTGCAATTGTAGCTTACCACCACCGGTATGACTGTGTATGAACGAATAATGGACTCTGTAAGCGCTCTGGGGTCTCTGGGGTGTCACGAAGAGCGCTATATAAAAATCCAATCCATTATTATTATTATTATTAGTCTAGCTAACTCTTTAGTCTGGCTAACTCTTTAGTCTAGCTAACTCTTTAGTCTAGCTAACTCTTTAGTCTGGCTAACTCTTTAGTCTAGCTAACTCTTTAGTCTAGCTAACTCTTTAGTCCAGCTAACTCTTTAGTCTAGCTAACTCTTTAGTCCAGCTAACTCTTTAGTCTAGCTAACTCTTTAGTCTAGCTAACTCTTTAGTCTGGCTAACTCTTTAGTCTAACTAACTCTTTAGTCTAGCTAACTAAAATGTCGACACTGTTGCCGTGATTCAGAAGAGAATGTTTTTTTTTTTTTTATTATTATTATCCCCCCCCCCCCCCCCCCCTTTTTCAGATTTTCTCCCATCCCACTGTTAGTCGTTTTGCCAATTCCCAACCCCCTTCCTGGTTGTTGCGCACTCCCCCCTACTGTTGGTCCGGGAGGCCGGAGACTGTCACATGCTTTCCTCCGACGCATGTGCAGCCAGCCGGCAGCCAGCCTGGCCCCGCAGATTCTCACCGGGAGAGTGTAACGTGTGGAAGGTCACACTACCTCCCTCCAGATCCTACCCTCGCTGTGCAGGCGCCCCGACCGAACTGTAGGGGTCGCTGTCCACAACGCCCCAGACCCACCCATCAGCTTTCAAACCCCTAACACTGCCAATTGTGTTAGTGTGAACGACCAGCCAAGCTGATAGCAACGCCGAGAGCTGGACTCGAACCCAGCGTCTCCAGCGTTGATGGCGAGCGCCTTGCCCACTACACCACCTAGCCGCCCCCCATAAGAGAATGTTGACACTCAGCGTGACATACAGGTCAGAAGTAAGAAGAGACTGTTCATCCTATAACACTCCCTTAACTTAAGGTCCCAAGTGAACTTAGATGCAGTATATACTTGTCTTAATGGTTTTATCTTCTAAGAAAACTCGATCCAAATCATTCACTTCTGTGTTTTGCTCAAGCTTCAAGGGGTTATCAGAAATGGTGCAGCTATATTGATCCACTCCATCCACCTCATCACCGTGTCCTGATTTTGATTTCGCTACGCTTGCTAATTATGCTAACCTTCGATAGCAGTGTTTACAACAGATTGTCATAAGGAGCTGCCTGCAAAAAATACATATTGTTTCATCAGAGAACAAATGTATTCACAAAATGGATCACCATTCAATGTCATTGAAGACAATGTCGGTAGGTACTTATGATTACATTTCCCAACCATGTTGTGACCGCAGCCCCTGCAGATGCATTTGGCTACATAACTCTGCATATATACGTCTCTGGATCTGGACATATAATGCAGAGAAATTATGAAAACCTGTAAGTCCCCGCAAATAGAGTTTGGTTGAATTAGCATTCATTATTTCAACCTGGAGGGACTGGCTGTCTCAAAGATCTCCTTCAGATCATTCATATGAAGACCTTCACATGAGCTTCAAACTGAAGCACTGAGATGTAGTGTGGTTCTATAGTGTGTGTGCCTGCATGTGTGTGTGTGTGTTTGCGTTTGAGTGTGTGTGTGTGTGTGTGTGTGTGTGTGTGTGTTTGCGTTTGAGGATGTGTGTGTGTGTGTTTGAGTTTGTGTGTACTGTATGTGTGTGTGTGTGTGTGTGTGTATGTGTGTGTTTGAGTTAGTGTGTACTGTATGTGTGTGTGTGTGTGTGTGTTTGAGTTTCCGAGAATTGGTGTTACTGTACACCAGGCTGTAGTCTACTCAAATCGTGTGTGTGTGTGTGTGTGTGTGTGTTAGTGTGTGTGTGTGTGTTTGAGTGTGTGTGTTTGTGTGTTTTAGTGTGTGTGTGTGTGTGTGTGTGTGTGTTAGTGTGTGTGTGTGTGTGTGTTTGAGTGTGTGTGTTTGTGTGTTTTAGTGTGTGTGTGTGTGTGTGTGTGTGTGTGTGTGTGTGTGTGTGTGTGTGTGTGTGTGTGTGTGTGTGTGTGTTTTAGTGTGTGTGTGTGTGTGTGTGTGTGTGTGTGTGTGTGTGTGTGTGTGTGTGTTTTAGTGTGTGTGTGTGTGTGTGTGTGTGTGTGTGTGTGTGTGTGTTTTAGTGTGTGTGTGTGTGTGTGTGTGTGTGTGTGTGTGTGTGTGTGTGTGTGTGTGTGTGTGTGTGTGTTTTAGTGTGTGTGTGTGTGTGTGTGTGTGCAGTGGTGGAGTACACAGTTAATTTCCCTAAGTGGAAGTAAAAATACCCAGATAGAATAGTACTCAAAAAAACCATACAGAATTATTGATGTTCATACATTTCAGTGCTTGGGCGCAATTTAATCACCAACCCGTTGACCTCTGAAGGTCAAGGTAAAGTGGCACGTGGTGGTCCAGTTACGTTGGCACCCTCTTGGAGTAACATGTGAAAGAGAACGCACACCATATTTTCCCCACCATCCCATGTCCAAAGTATCCAAAGTAACAAGTAACTGATGCGTTCAGATAAATGTAGTGGAGTAATAAGTAAGTAAGAGATTTTATTTGAAATGTAGTGAACTGAGAGTAAAAAGCTTCCAAAAATGGAAATACTCGAGTAAGTAAAACTTGTACTTGAGTATAAATACTTAATTACAGTACTATCCACCACTGTGGGTGTCTGTGTGAGTGTGTGTGTGTGTGTGTGTGTGTGTGTGTGTGTGTGTGTGCGTGTGTGTGTGTGTGTGTGAGTTCGACATCTCCTCCACCTCTGAACAAAAGCACCAGGACACACATTAAAGCCTATCGATCACACACACACACACACACACACACACACACACACACACACACACACACACACACACACACACACACACACACACACACACACACACACACACACACACACACACACACACACACACACACACACACACACACACACACACACACACACACACACACACACACACACACACACACACACACACACACACACACACGCCATAGATCACTATCACGGGCACCATCTGCTCTGGAAGAGAGGCCCCACCTTGCAGGGACGTCCTAGTGTGAATAACAAGCGCTCCCTCTCTGCTCTCACACAGCGAGCTCTGATTAAAGGAACACTTTAACTACAGACCGCACACTGAGTGTGTTTAACGCGACACTATTCTGTCTTTAATGTTGTGCTATTACTCAGGATACTCCAGTATTCTGTCTTTAATGTTGTGCTATTACTCAGGATACTCTAGTATTCTGTCTTTAATGTTGTGATATTACTCTAGGATACAGAGGGTTAGTAGATTGTGTAGGTACTGAGGGTAGTAGGGTTAGTAGCTTCTGTCTGGTTGTGTAGGTACTGAGGGTAGTAGGGTTAGTAGCTTCTGTCTGGTTGTGTAGGTACTGAGGGTAGTAGGGTTAGTAGCTTCTATCTGATTGTGTAGGTACTGAGGGTAGTAGAGTTAGTAGCTTCTGCCTGATTGTGTAGGTACTGAGGGTAGTAGGGTTAGTAGCTTCTGTCTGATCGTGTAGGTACTGAGGGTAGTAGAGTTAGTAGCTTCTGCCTGATTGTGTAGGTACTGAGGGTAGTAGGGTTAGTAGCTTCTGTCTGGTTGTGTAGGTACTGAGGGTAGTAGGGTTAGTAGCTTCTGTCTGGTTGTGTAGGTACTGAGGGTAGTAGGGTTAGTAGCTTCTGTCTGATTGTGTAGGTACTGAGGGTAGTAGAGTTAGTAGTTTCTGCCTGGTTGTGTAGGTACAGAGGGTAGTACACAAACACTGGCGCCGCTCTGATGGCTGCCTTTCTGATCGCTCCGACGAGACTGTGCTTTATTTTGTTAATTTTTATAGTATTAGGAGTTTTATTTGCACCAACTGTTGGTGCATTATATGTGTATGACCGTCAGTCAATCATTGACATTGGATTAAGAAAAACTTACCGTTTGGATTGCTCTCTGGATCGGATCGCTGAACAGCAGAAATGGCCCGCCGAGATCCTTTGTTATGCCGGCCATGGCCAAGACGCCAAGAAGCCGCCGCGAAGACGAGGAAAGAGAGCCGGGGTCCGGAACAGACTGAGGTCCAAACGACACAGAACCACATTGCCCAGCATATTGTTGGCCAATGTGCAATCGATAGGAAACAAATTGGACGACATCAGAGCAAGGATCCAATTCCAGAGGGACATTCGGGATTGTAACGTCCTCTGTTTCACAGAAACTTGGCTGAGTCCAGATGTCCCGAACCACGCAATAGAACCGGCAGACCATTTCTTCGTTCTCCGCAAAGACCGGACGGCAGAAGAGTCATTAAAGAAGAAAGGAGGCGGCATTGCCTTCATGATAAACAAGGAGTGGTGCGATGTAGGCAACACAAAGGAAATGTCTAACCACTGCTCCCCAGACCTGGAGTTTATCACGATAAAATGTCGACCCTTCTTCCTCCCAAGAGAGTTAACGTCCATCATCCTCATCGGAGTGTACATTCCACCACACGCGAACACTGAGGTCGCACTTTCAAAACTTCACGACGAGGTAAACAAACTCCAGGCAGCTAACGTTGACGCGGCCATTTTGGTCTTGGGGGATTTCAACAGCGCGCGTCTTAAAAAGGTGCTGCCGAATTTCTATCAGCATGTGACCTGTCCCACCAGAGGCGAGAACATATTAGACCATGTATACTCGCAATTTAAGAATGGGTACAAGTCACAGGCTCTTAGTCCATTCGGTAAAAGCGATCACGCTGCAATTTTTCTTTTGCCTAAGTACAAACAGAGTCTCAAGCGAACGCCGGTGGTCTCGCGAGAGGTTAAGCGTTGGGCCGTGACGTCAGTGGAGTCACTCCAAGCAGTGCTGGGAAGCACAGAATGGAGTGTATTCCGTGATAACACAGCCAATATTAACGAATACACCGAAACGGTGATTGACTATGTCTGTACTCAGGTAGAAGTAATAATCCCCACCACCAAAATTAATATCTACCCAAATCAAAAGCCCTGGGTAGACAAATCCGTCCGTGAGGCTCTGAAAGTGCGCACATCAGCATACAACACCGGGCTGGTGACAGGCAACATGGAAGAACACAAGATGGCAAGATACAACGTCAGGAGAGCAGTAATAGAGGCAAAACGGCGTTACAGGGATAAAGTTGAACTTCAGTTTGAACAGGCTGACTCTAGAGGCATGTGGCAGGGCCTCAGAACAATGACAGACTACAAAGGAACCCCCCTCAAACTGAACAGTGACATCTCCTTAGCAAATGATCTCAACTCCTTCTATGCGAGGTTTGAGGCTGTGAATAACAACACCAGCCTACAAACCACGGCAATGGGGGGGGGGGGGGTCTGCTGATGGAGACTCAGTGTTCAGGGTAACAGAGCATGAGGTGAGACGGATCTTTAAAAAAGTGGATATCAGGAAGGCAGCAGGACCGGACGGCATCCCCGGCCGCGTCCTAAAAGTCTGTGCCGACCAACTGGCCCCGGTATTCACTGACATCTTCAACCTGTCCTTGGAACAGGCCGTCATCCCCACCTGTCTGAAGAAGTCCACCATCATCCCTGTACCCAAAAAATCTACGCCCGCTTGCCTCAACGACTACCGCCCTGTAGCCCTCACCTCCATAGCCATGAAGTGCTTTGAGAAGCTAGTGAAGGGCTACATCTGTTCCTCCCTCCCCATCAACCTGGACCCTCTGCAATTTGCATATCGCCCCAACAGGTCCACGGAGGACGCCATAGCCCATTGCTGCACACAGCAGCATCACATCTGGACAAGAGGAAGGGGAACTATGTGAGAATGCTGTTCATCGACTACAGCTCAGCATTCAATACCATAGTCCCCTCCAAACTCATAGCCAAGCTCAGGGACCTGGGCTTGAA
>NW_028171007.1:0-1000 GCF_963971535.1 Notolepis coatsorum | reverse complement strand
TTACGCCCTCTCTGTTCGGTCCACACGGTCCAGGGTAGGGCTGGACGGTAATGGTCTACATTTTATATCACGGTATCATTTGAAGCATATAGACGGTAACGGTATATATCATGGTATATTAATTTATCTTCTTAAAATGTCTATATAAATGCTTCTGAAGGGGTAAAACACTGGTATGGCAGCTATTACTGTACTCTTGCATTACTAGGACATATTTCACACAGTACAGAGGTATTTTAAGAACATTTATTGTGCAAAACTGCAATAGAAAAATGCAAAATCTTTCTCAGTTACTTCCATCTCAAAGTGAAAATAAAAACTACAGCAGGACAGGAGGTTTCTTTCCCCTCAAACAACTCAAACACAATAAAACTCCAACATAACTTAACATTAGTGTACAATGTAGAGAGAGAGAGAGAGAGAGAGAGAGAGAGAGAGAGAGAGAGAGAGAGAGAGAGAGAGAGAGAGAGAGAGAGAGAGAGAGAGAGAGAGAGAGAGAGAGAGAGGGAGAGAGAGAGAGAGAGAGAGAGAGAGAGAGAGAGAGAGAGAGAGAGAGAGAGAGAGAGAGAGAGAGAGAGAGAGAGAGGGAGAGAGAGTGATGTATTAGGTTTGAGTTTGAGGTTTGAGCGTTGTTGTACTGTACTTGTGCTGTATAACGACAATACATTTGATTGTTTGAGTAGGACACCATAACTCAATGAGACCTTCTAATAGCAGGCGATGGTCTAATAGCACGTTTTGAAGATGTTAAAAATCCTGTTGTAAAATGTGTTATTGTAGCTTTAGAAACGGTTGCCTATGAACTCCTCTCTTTCACCCTCACAGCTCTGAAGACGCCAAGTCCTCACGGAAAAAGGTTTGAGATGAACCCTTGTCTTTTCAAATGATGGTTTACATGTAGGGATGTTCGATTTTGGCTTTTTTACCGATATCCGATATACCGATATTGTCCAACTCTTAATTTCCCATACCGATATCAACTGATACCGATATATGCAGG
>NW_028171008.1:0-14582 GCF_963971535.1 Notolepis coatsorum | reverse complement strand
CTCGGCTCGTCGGTGAGGAAAACTATCCACCGGCAGTCCTCCCGGGCTGGGTCGGCAACCACGAGAGTGGCAACAGCCCAGCACCGGAACGCACGACGGAGGCGGGAATGAAAATCGGTGGTGAAGAGTAGGTCTAGCGGGTCTACTCTCCGCGGAATACATTATGACCCAAACCTTTTTCTTATATAAACAAGTGAGAGAAGAAAAAGGTTAGGCACAATGTAAACCTAGTCACAACTCTTTTCAACTTATCAACGACACGTCAAGTGGGGTACTACCGAGGCACTTCCTTGTGGTGAAAGCGAGAAGGAGGAGAGCAGGTGACCACACACCTGCTTATGAAGGTAAGCTGATGAGGGGTGTGGTCAGACTAATACTGGTATTAGAGGTACATTTGTGGTTTATTCAGTACGCGTGCACGTACGCGAGATAGTGCAGAAGGCGAAGCCAAGCTAAGCCACTAACGATACAGAACCTTCTGTATTGTTGCAGTGAAAGGGTTAACCATGTTGGTAGTGTGGTAGAGAAAGGGGGTAACCATGTTGGTAGTGTGGTAGAGAAAGGGGTAACAGTATGTAGTGTGGTAGTGAACGGGTTAACCTTCTGTAGTGTGGTAGTGAAAGGGTTAACCCTTTGTTGTGTGGTAGTGAAAGGGTTAATGCTGCAGGATACAGCTGAGACCGTCCTTCAGAAAAACACTGTCCAACAACATAGTTTGTTTTATTTGGCTGTTTTATGCTTTGGCACCAGTGTTATTAATTACTTATTAATTAGACTAGTTCAGTACGTTATCAGTGATGTTCCATTATCAGCAAAGCAAGAATCTATTTGTGTAACATTTTTAAATGTCAAGAACCTGATTGAGGCCATCATTCATACCGTACACTATGGAATTACCTCTCTCTCTCTCTCTCTCTCTCTCTCTCTCTCTCTCTCTCTCTCTCTCTCTCTCTCTCTCTCTCTCTCTCTCTCTCTCTCTCTCTCTCTCTCTCTCCTCTCTCTCTCTCTCTCTCTCTCTCTCTCTCTCTCTCCAAACTGGTAGGCCGGCTTTCACAGATGCCAGAGAGAGATAGATAGAGACATAGAGAGAGTGTGTGTGTGTGTGTGTGAGTGTGTGTGTGTGTGTGAGTGTGTGAGTGTGTGTGTTATACACAGTGTAACATGTCTCTATGGAGGTCATCATATGCAGATTGTCTCTAAGGTCACTGACACTCCTAGTATGTGACATTTCAACACCCTCTGGAGAGAATGTGTTCTGTTCCTAACCTGACCCTGTTACACACAGCCATCTGGGGAGTCGCCCTTTCAAACTGTTTGGAATAGGACCGGCAAGATACTGTCGTCACTCCTAAACTGTGACCTAAACCAGAGAGAAAGAGAGAGAGAGAGAGAGAGAGAGAGAGAGAGAGAGAGAGAGAGAGAGAGAGAGAGAGAGAGAGAGAGAGAGAGAGAGAGAAAGAGAGAGAGGGAGAGAGAGAGATACCTTCTGTATTGTCACAGTGAAAGGGTTAACCTTCTGTATCGTCACAGTGAAAAGCTTAACCTTCTGTTAACACCCTAAACCACGCCCTAAACCGTGACCTAAACCACGCCCTAAACCACGCCCTAAACCATGCCCTAAACCACGCCCTAAACCATGCCCTAAACCATGCCCTAAACCACTCCCTAAACCACTCCCTAAACGACGCCCTAAACCATGCCCTAAACCACGCCCTAAACCATGCCCTAAACCATGCCCTAAACCACTCCCTAAACCACTCCCTAAACCACTCCCTAAACCACTCCCTAAACCAGGGGTTCCCAAACTTTTCAGGCCAGGCCCAGAAAATAAGGCGTCAGAGAGCCGCGGCCCAATGGACATCGTCAGGCTTTTTTTTTTTTTTTTTTTTTGTCATGTGACCGATTTTTTAAGCCAAATATCACTTCAATCCTATTAAGTTAGTTCAAGTTAGTTATTCATTTATATGTGCTATTTATGAGAGGGCTAACTTGTTGCAAAATAATAATGATAATAATAATAGCCTCATTAAAATACTATTGTTGCTTCGGTTGTTTTCAGCGTTTTATGTGCATAATCTGTTATTTAGTTTGAAATGTTCGTTGAAATAAGTAGATTTTTCGTTTTTGTTTATTTATTAAGTTAATATAAAACCATATAGTCACATTTTAGAATACAATAGAATAGAATTTTAGAATACAACTAGAAACACTGTCATGGCCTGCTTCTAAGTTCAGTGGCCTGACAAAAAAAATAAAAAAAATAAATAAATAAAATAATTTTTTTTTTTTTTTTTTTTTTTTATCTCGCGGCCCACCCGTGGCTGCTCGCGGCCCACCTTTGGGTCGCGACCCCGACTTTGGGAACCACTGCCCTAAACCATGCCCTAAACCACGCCCTAACCCTAAACCACGCCCTAAACCACTCCCTAAATCGTTCACTCAGTGGACATTTCTAGCTCAATGCGAGGTCTGCTGCTGCTGCTGGCTAATAATACGGTCAATACGCAGGGAGATCTTTGACAAGGCAACACGCATGTCATCCTCAAGGCTCAACTTGGCCCTATATTTTGTTTTCAGAGCTGTCATGGATGAAAAGCCAGCTTCACACAGATATGTGGTGCTGAATGGTATCAACACCTTAACTGCTGCATCATGAGATACTTGGTACTCAGCACCACACTCTGAAACTAGCTCTCCAGGTGGTATCAGATGAGATTTCAATGAGTTCTTCCAAGAGTTTGGATGGAGATGTGTCAGGAAGCTTTGTCTCAATGTTGTCTGTAAAGTTTTTTTTATCCAGAGTAACTTGGTGATCCTTTTCTGTGTTTTATTAAATAATGATTTTCAGATTTTGAGAACATGGTCAAACTTATCCAAATATGGTATTTTCATGGAAAACAGTGCAGCTGCAACAGACTTTAGTGATAATTTTCTGCTTTATCTCAAAGCACCCCTGGCAGCTCTCTGCGGCACCCTAGGGTTCCCTGTTGAGAACCGCTGCCCTAAACCATGCCCTAACCCACACCCTAAACCACGCCCTAAAACACACCCTAAAACACGCCCTAACCCACACCCTAAAACACGCCCTAAACCATGCCCTAACCCACACCCTAAACCACGCCCTAAACCACGCCCTAAACCGCGGCCTAAATTGTGCCCTAAACCACGCCCTAAAACCCGCCCTAAACCGCACCCTAAACCATGCCCTAAACCACGCCCTAAAAAACGCCCTAAACCACGCCCTAAACCACGCCCAAAAAAACGCCCTAAACCGTGCCCTAAACCACGACCTAAACACGGCCTAAACCACAACCTAAACCACGTCCTAACCATGCCCTAAACCACAACCTAAACCACGTCCTAAACCACGCCCTAAACCACAACCTAAACCACGCCCTAAACCGTGCCCTAAACCACGTCCTAAACCACGCCCTAAACCGTGCCCTAAACCACGCCCTAAACCACGCCCTAAACCGTGCCCTAAACCACGCCCTAAACCACGCCCTAAACCGTGCCCTAAACCACGCCCTAAACCACGCCCTAAACCACGCCCTAAACCATGCCCTAAACCACGTCCTAAACCACGCCCTAAACCGTGCCCTAAACCACGCCCTAAACCACGCCCTAAACCGTGCCCTAAACCACGCCCTAAACCACGACCTTTTTATTTTTAATCCTCTTTTTCTCCGCCTGATTTTCTGTGCTTTTTCTCCCCATCCCAATTTAGTCGTTATGCCAATTCCCCCCCTCCCCTACCTGGTCGTTGTGCGCATGTGCCCCCTACTGGTCGGTCAAGGGAACCCTGAAGTCCACCACATGCTTCCTCCGACACATGCGGAGACAGCCAGTGGCTCTCTTTTCACCCGACAGCGAGGGCTCTCATTGGTGAAGTGTAACGTGTGGGAGGTCACGCTGCCTTCACCACTTCCTGTCTTTTGCTGTGCAGGCGCCCAGACCTGACCTGTAGGCGTCGCTGTCCACAACGCCAGATTACCACCCACGCCTTCCCTCCCGCTAACCCAGCCAAACGAGTTAGTATGACGGCTGGCCCAAGCCGGATGCAAACGCTGACACCTGGATTCGAGACCGGAGTCTCTCGCGTTGGTGACGAGCGCAATCTCCGCTGCGCCGCCCAATGTATCTGGAATTTTAATAGAAAAAATACTTTACTCATCCATCCATCCATCAAGGCTGTTGACGTGGAACAAATTAGAGCTAGGGCCGCCCTCCCCTTTTCATAATGATGATGACATCATTAACCCTGAAACAGCATGCGCGTGTAAATGGACTGCGTTTATATAGCCTTAACCCTTTCACTACCACACGACCAAATGGTTAATAACTTGTGCCTCACATTCACGCGGTGCATCGGGAGCAGTTAGGGGTTAAGTGTCTCTGCTCAAGGACACGTCGACACGCCGGGAGGAGCGGGAATCGAACCGGGAACTGATGACCAAGTTCAAGTTCTTTATTTGTGATACACAACAATACAGGGGCCTTGCAGGTGATGACGTGTTAAATACACAACAATACAGGGGCCTTGCAGGTGATGACGTGTTAAATACACAACAATACAGGGGCCTTGCAGGTGATGACGTGTTAAATACACAACAATACAGGGGCCTTGCAGGTGATGACGTGTTAAATACACAACAATACAGGGGCCTTGCAGGTGATGACATGTTAAATACACAACAATACAGGGGCCTTGCAGGTGATGACGTGTTAAATACACAACAATACAGGGGCCTTGCAGGTGATGACATGTTAAATACACAACAATACAGGGGCCTTGCAGGTAATGACGTGTTAAATACACAACAATACAGGGGCCTTGCAGGTGATGACGTGTTAAATACACAACAATACAGGGGCCTTGCAGGTGATGACGTGTTAAATACACAACAATACAGGGGCCTTGCAGGTGATGACGTGTTAAATACACAACAATACAGGGGCCTTGCAGGTGATGACGTGTTAAATACACAACAATACAGGGCCTTGCAGGTGATGACGTGTTAAATACACAACAATACAGGGGCCTTGCAGGTGATGACGTGTAAATACACAACAATACAGGGGCCTTGCAGGTGATGACGTGTTAAATACACAACAATACAGGGGCCTTGCAGGTGATGACATGTTAAATACACAACAATACAGGGGCCTTGCAGGTAATGACGTGTTAAATACACAACAATACAGGGGCCTTGCAGGTGATGACGTGTTAAATACACAACAATACAGGGGCCTTGCAGGTGATGACGTGTTAAATACACAACAATACAGGGGCCTTGCAGGTGATGACGTGTTAAATACACAACAATACAGGGGCCTTGCAGGTGATGACATGTTAAATACACAACAATACAGGGGCCTTGCAGGTGATGACGTGTTAAATACACAACAATACAGGGGCCTTGCAGGTGATGACATGTTAAATACACAACAATACAGGGGCCTTGCAGGTCATGACATGTTAAATACACAACAATACAGGGGCCTTGCAGGTGATGACGTGTTAAATACACAACAATACAGGGGCCTTGCAGGTGATGACGTGTTAAATACACAACAATACAGGGGCCTTGCAGGTGATGACATGTTAAATACACAACAATACAGGGGCCTTGCAGGTGATGACGTGTTAAATACACAACAATACAGGGGCCTTGCAGGTGATGACATGTTAAATACACAACAATACAGGGGCCTTGCAGGTGATGACATGTTAAATACACAACAATACAGGGGCCTTGCAGGTGATGACGTGTTAAATACACAACAATACAGGGGCCTTGCAGGTGATGACGTGTTAAATACACAACAATACAGGGGCCTTGCAGGTGATGACATGTTAAATACACAACAATACAGGGGCCTTGCAGGTCATGACATGTTAAATACACAACAATACAGGGGCCTTGCAGGTGATGACATGTTAAATACACAACAATACAGGGGCCTTGCAGGTGATGACGTGTTAAATACACAACAATACAGGGGCCTTGCAGGTGATGACATGTTAAATACACAACAATACAGGGGCCTTGCAGGTAATGACGTGTTAAATACACAACAATACAGGGGCCTTGCAGGTGATGACGTGTTAAATACACAACAATACAGGGGCCTTGCAGGTGATGACGTGTTAAATACACAACAATACAGGGGCCTTGCAGGTCATGACATGTTAAATACACAACAATACAGGGGCCTTGCAGGTGATGACATGTTAAATACACAACAATACAGGGGCCTTGCAGGTGATGACATGTTAAATACACAACAATACAGGGGCCTTGCAGGTGATGACGTGTTAAATACACAACAATACAGGGGCCTTGCAGGTCATGACGTGTTAAATACACAACAATACAGGGGCCTTGCAGGTGATGACGTGTTAAATACACAACAATACAGGGGCCTTGCAGGTGATGACATGTTAAAGACACAACAATACAGGGGCCTTGCAGGTGATGACGTGTTAAATACACAACAATACAGGGGCCTTGCAGGTGATGACGTGTTAAATACACAACAATACAGGGGCCTTGCAGGTGATGACATGTTAAATACACAACAATACAGGGGCCTTGCAGGTGATGACATGTTAAATACACAACAATACAGGGGCCTTGCAGGTGATGACATGTTAAATACACAACAATACAGGGGCCTTGCAGGTGATGACATGTTAAATACACAACAATACAGGGGCCTTGCAGGTGATGACGTGTTAAATACACAACAATACAGGGGCCTTGCAGGTGATGACGTGTTAAATACACAACAATACAGGGGCCTTGCAGGTGATGACATGTTAAATACACAACAATACAGGGGCCTTGCAGGTGATGACATGTTAAATACACAACAATACAGGGGCCTTGCAGGTGATGACATGTTAAATACACAACAATACAGGGGCCTTGCAGGTGATGACATGTTAAATACACAACAATACAGGGGCCTTGCAGGTGATGACGTGTTAAATACACAACAATACAGGGGCCTTGCAGGTCATGACGTGTTAAATACACAACAATACAGGGGCCTTGCAGGTCATGACGTGTTAAATACACAACAATACAGGGGCCTTGCAGGTGATGACGTGTTAAATACACAACAATACAGGGGCCTTGCAGGTGATGACGTGTTAAATACACAACAATACAGGGGCCTTGCAGGTGATGACGTGTTAAATACACAACAATACAGGGGCCTTGCAGGTGATGACATGTTAAATACACAACAATACAGGGGCCTTGCAGGTGATGACGTGTTAAATACACAACAATACAGGGGCCTTGCAGGTCATGACGTGTTAAATACACAACAATACAGGGGCCTTGCAGGTGATGACGTGTTAAATACACAACAATACAGGGGCCTTGCAGGTGATGACATGTTAAATACACAACAATACAGGGGCCTTGCAGGTCATGACGTGTTAAATACACAACAATACAGGGGCCTTGCAGGTGATGACGTGTTAAATACACAACAATACAGGGGCCTTGCAGGTGATGACATGTTAAAGACACAACAATACAGGGGCCTTGCAGGTGATGACGTGTTAAATACACAACAATACAGGGGCCTTGCAGGTGATGACATGTTAAATACACAACAATACAGGGGCCTTGCAGGTGATGACATGTTAAATACACAACAATACAGGGGCCTTGCAGGTCATGACGTGTTAAATACACAACAATACAGGGGCCTTGCAGGTGATGACGTGTTAAATACACAACAATACAGGGGCCTTGCAGGTGATGACGTGTTAAATACACAACAATACAGGGGCCTTGCAGGTGATGACATGTTAAATACACAACAATACAGGGGCCTTGCAGGTGATGACGTGTTAAATACACAACAATACAGGGGCCTTGCAGGTGATGACGTGTTAAATACACAACAATACAGGGGCCTTGCAGGTGATGACATGTTAAATACACAACAATACAGGGGCCTTGCAGGTGATGACGTGTTAAATACACAACAATACAGGGGCCTTGCAGGTGATGACGTGTTAAATACACAACAATACAGGGGCCTTGCAGGTGATGACATGTTAAATACACAACAATACAGGGGCCTTGCAGGTGATGACGTGTTAAATACACAACAATACAGGGGCCTTGCAGGTCATGACGTGTTAAATACACAACAATACAGGGGCCTTGCAGGTCATGACATGTTAAATACACAACAATACAGGGGCCTTGCAGGTAATGACATGTTAAATACACAACAATACAGGGGCCTTGCAGGTGATGACGTGTTAAATACACAACAATACAGGGGCCTTGCAGGTGATGACGTGTTAAATACACAACAATACAGGGGCCTTGCAGGTGATGACGTGTTAAATACACAACAATACAGGGGCCTTGCAGGTGATGACATGTTAAATACACAACAATACAGGGGCCTTGCAGGTGATGACGTGTTAAATACACAACAATACAGGGGCCTTGCAGGTAATGACATGTTAAATACACAACAATACAGGGGCCTTGCAGGTGATGACGTGTTAAATACACAACAATACAGGGGCCTTGCAGGTGATGACGTGTTAAATACACAACAATACAGGGGCCTTGCAGGTGATGACATGTTAAATACACAACAATACAGGGGCCTTGCAGGTGATGACGTGTTAAATACACAACAATACAGGGGCCTTGCAGGTGATGACGTGTTAAATACACAACAATACAGGGGCCTTGCAGGTGATGACGTGTTAAATACACAACAATACAGGGGCCTTGCAGGTGATGACGTGTTAAATACACAACAATACAGGGGCCTTGCAGGTGATGACATGTTAAATACACAACAATACAGGGGCCTTGCAGGTGATGACATGTTAAATACACAACAATACAGGGGCCTTGCAGGTGATGACGTGTTAAATACACAACAATACAGGGGCCTTGCAGGTGATGACATGTTAAATACACAACAATACAGGGGCCTTGCAGGTGATGACGTGTTAAATACACAACAATACAGGGGCCTTGCAGGTGATGACATGTTAAATACACAACAATACAGGGGCCTTGCAGGTGATGACGTGTTAAATACACAACAATACAGGGGCCTTGCAGGTGATGACATGTTAAATACACAACAATACAGGGGCCTTGCAGGTCATGACGTGTTAAATACACAACAATACAGGGGCCTTGCAGGTAATGACATGTTAAATACACAACAATACAGGGGCCTTGCAGGTGATGACGTGTTAAATACACAACAATACAGGGGCCTTGCAGGTGATGACGTGTTAAATACACAACAATACAGGGGCCTTGCAGGTGATGACGTGTTAAATACACAACAATACAGGGGCCTTGCAGGTGATGACGTGTTAAATACACAACAATACAGGGGCCTTGCAGGTGATGACGTGTTAAATACACAACAATACAGGGGCCTTGCAGGTGATGACGTGTGTGTTTCGAGCTCAGACTCAACAGTGAAGAAACATCAATGGATACAAGAATGTTAACAATAGGTAATAGTAGGATGAAATAAAATATAAGATGAGGTAAGATAACATAGTAAATTATTGACAGAAAGTGTCATGTGTAAAGTGTTAAGGTGAAGGGTGTGTGTGTGTGTGTGTTCAATAATAATAAGTATTAGTAGTGAGATCAAATAAATTAATATATAAAATGAGGTAAGATAAAATAAAACTATTTATTTGTAAAGGTTTTACCAGACGACCGCTCTGCCTCCTGAGCCACTGTCACCCCCCCCCCCCCCCCCCACACGTGTGTTTCTTCTTCTATAACATTGTTACTGCTCAGTTTGAGACTCCAGTACTGTACACTCGACGTGACTGTAAATGAGGGGAAACCTCAAGTTTCCTTTGAGTTTACATTTAAATTCAAATTCAGTTGCGCAAAGATTCTGCGAAGCCACAAAGACGACCGCTAACTCGTCACGACGGACCGGAAAGTGCTACCTGTTGACAAGTCAACAATCCTCTCTCTCTCTCTCCTCCCTCTCTCTCTCCTCCCTCCCTCCCTCCCTCCCTCTATCCTCCCTCCCTCCCTCCCTCCCTCTCTCTCCTCCCTCTCTCTCTCTCCCTCCCTCCCTCCCTCCCTCCCTCCCTCCCTCCCTCCCTCCCTCCCTCCCTCCCTCCCTCCCTCCCTCCCTCCCTCCCTCCCTCCCTCCCTCCCTCCCTCCCTCCCTCCCTCTCTCCCTCCCTCCCTCCTCCCTCCCTCCCTCCCTCCCTCCCTCCCTCCCTCTCTCTCTCCTCCCTCTCTCTCTCCTCCCTCTCTCCTCCCTCTCTCTCTCCTCCCTCCCTCCCTCCCTCCCTCCCTCCCTCCCTCCCTCCCTCCCTCCCTCTCTCTCTCTTTCTCTCGCTCACTCGATGACGTCACAACAATCACAAGTGTACTTGTACTCACTTCACTGTTACGTCTGCACTCTGGTTGGACACCACACTTCTTTTCGTTGTACTGTACTTGTGCTGCATGATGACGATACATTTTAATCTAATCTAAGAAGGGGTGGCTAGGTGGCGCAGTGGGCAAGGCGCTCGCCACCAACGCAGGATACGCTGGGTTCGAGCCCAGCTCTCTGCGTTGCTACCAGCTTGGCTGGTCGTTCATACTAATACAATTGCCAGTGTTACGGGGTGGGAAGCTGGTGGGTGGGGATCGGGCGTTGTGGACAGCGACTCCTACAGGTCGGTTGGTGCGCCTGCGCAGTAGAATCAGGAAGCGACGGGGGTGGCGTGTCCCTCCCACGCAGACACTCGCCGCTGAGAGATCGTGCTGTGCAGGTGAAAAGATGTGACGGCTGCCTCCTCGAGTACCGGAGGGGACACGTGATGTAAGGCTTCGTCCACATTACAGCCGGCCTGTGGGAGGCATGGCCTAACAACGTTCGAGACAGGGGAGGGGAGAATTGGACAATACGAAATTGGGGACGGGAGAAAAAATTTAAAAATGGGGAGAAAAAGTAGATAAAAGAAATCTATCTAATCTAAGAAGTAGATTCAGTAGTGGGGGTCTGAACTGGACCGAGCTGGCGGCGTTAACGATGATGAATGCAGAGTGCGTCTCCGAGGCTCCGTCTCGCCAACGTGTGGCAACAAAGGACGGCCCTGACAGATGCCTCTGTCTCTGGTTAATGGCGTGGTTAAACGAGGCTATGGTTAACAGACCCCCGTTTAGCTGCTGCCGGCGGCAGTGAACGAGGCGCCGTTAAATCTCTATTTTCTCGCGGTGACAGATCGGCGTCGTGTCCTTTGATCATCTGGCAAACACATAGCGGCGGTGTTTAGACAGCGTTTAGACAGCGTTTACCTTTATTTGGTAAATAGACTGCATTCATATAATGGACTGCATTTATATATTAGCTTGTATCCAAAGCGCTTTACAACTTATGCCTCACTCATTCACTTACTCACACATTCACACACCGACGGTGGAGGCGACCATACAGCTGTGATATGAAGCTAGCAAAGTGTAGTGGTACATATACAGCTGTGATATGAAGCTAGCAGAGTGTAGTGGTACATATACAGCTGTGATATGAAGCTAGCAGAGTGTAGTGGTACATATACAGCTGTGATATGAAGCTAGCAAAGTGTAGCGGTACATATACAGCTGTGATATGAAGCTAGCAGAGTGTAGTGTTACATATACAGCTGTGATATGAAGCTAGCAAAGTGTAGTGGTACATATACAGCTGTGATATGAAGCTAGCAAAGTGTAGTGGTACATATACAGCTGTGATATGAAGCTAGCAGAGTGTAGTGTTACATATACAGCTGTGATATGAAGCTAGCAGAGTGTAGTGGTACATATACAGCTGTGATATGAAGCTAGCAGAGTGTAGTGGTACATATACAGCTGTGATATGAAGCTAGCAGAGTGTAGTGGTACATATACAGCTGTGATATGAAGCTAGAAAAGTGTAGCATTACATATACAGCTGTGATATGAAGCTAGCAGAGTGTAGTGGTACATATACAGCTGTGATATGAAGCTAGCAGAGTGTAGTGGTACATATATAGCTGTGATATGAAGCTAGCAAAGTGTAGCGGTACATATACAGCTGTGATATGAAGCTAGCAGAGTGTAGTGGTACATATACAGCTGTGATATGAAGCTAGCAAAGCGTAGCGCTACATATACAGCTGTGATATGAAGCTAGCAGAGTGTAGCGGTACATATACAGCTGTGATATGAAGCTAGCAGAGTGTAGTGTTACATATACAGCTGTGATATGAAGCTAGCAGAGTGTAGTGGTACATATACAGCTGTGATATGAAGCTAGCAGAGTGTAGTGTTACATATACAGCTGTAATATGAAGCTAGCAGAGTGTAGTGGTACATATACAGCTGTGATATGAAGCTAGCAAAGTGTAGCGGTACATATACTGCTGTGATATGAAGCTAGCAAAGTGTAGTGTTACATATACAGCTGTGATATGAAGCTAGCAAAGTGTAGTGTTACATATACAGCTGTGATATGAAGCTAGCAAAGCGCTACATATACAGCTGTGATATGAAGCTAGCAGAGTGTAGCGGTACATATACAGCTGTGATATGAAGCTAGCAGAGTGTAGTGGTACATATACAGCTGTGATATGAAGCTAGCAAAGCGTAGCGCTACATATACAGCTGTAATATGAAGCTAGCAGAGTGTAGTGGTATATATATACAGCTGTGATATGAAGCTAGCAGAGTGTAGCGGTACATATACAGCTGTGATATGAAGCTAGCAGAGTGTAGTGGTACATATACAGCTGTGATATGAAGCTAGCAAAGCGTAGCGCTACATATACAGCTGTGATATGAAGCTAGCAGAGTGTAGTGGTATATATACAGCTGTGATATGAAGCTAGCAGAGCGTAGTGGTACATATACAGCTGTGATATGAAGCTAGCAGAGTGTAGTGGTACATATACAGCTGTGATATAAAGCTAGCAAAGTGTAGTGGTACATATACAGCTGTGATATGAAGCTAGCAAAGAGTAGCATTACATATACAGCTGTGATATGAAGCTAGCAGAGTGTAGTGGTACATATACAGCTGTGATATGAAGCTAGCAAAGTGTAGCATTACATATACAGCTGTGATATGAAGCTAGCAGAGTGTAGTGGTACATATACAGCTGTGATATGAAGCTAGCAAAGCGTAGCGCTACATATACAGCTGTGATATGAAGCTAGCAGAGTGTAGTGGTACATATACAGCTGTGATATGAAGCTAGCAAAGTGTAGCGGTACATATACAGCTGTGATATGAAGCTAGGTACTAGGGCTGACCCCTATTAATCGATTAGTCGACTAATCGGTCGAAAGGAGCCGTAGTCGACTGGCCAACCTCTTAGTCGAATATAATAAAAAAAGTTAAAAAAAAATACTATTTATATATATATTTTTTTATCATTCTTTCCAAAAGAGAAGAGGCCTAGAAGTGTGGCTGACGCTAATGGCACGCATACCAGAGGCTAACTGCCTATGAAAACAGGCACAGAGGCACTGAAAGAGGATTTCACCCTAATGAACACACTAGACTAGACACATATCAAGATGTATCCATCAGTGGACCTATTGCATGCTTTTGCAGAGGACAAGAAGCCTTCAGTCGACTCCTTCAGACATTAAGCTTCACCCCCACAGCCCAAATGGAATGATACAAAAAAAAAAGCAAATTTTGGCCAATCCTAGTCGACCATCCAAATCCTTAGTCGGGGACAGCCCTACTAGGTACATATACAGCTGTGATATGAAGCTGGCAAAGTGTAGTGGTACATATACAGCTGTGATATGAAGCTAGGTACATATACAGCTGTGATATGAAGCTAGGTACATATACAGTTGTGATATGAAGCTAGGTACATATACAGTTGTGATATGAAGCTAGCAAAGCATAGTGCTACATACGGATGGCACAACATTTCGCTTAACCATTCAAAATGCGAAATCCTCCTTTTCGGCCCCCCAAACCAAACCAGTGTCATCGCCAGCAGCCTGGGTAACCTAGTCTGCCCTAGTCCAGCCTTTTGTGAAAAACATGGGAGTGTTCTTTGACCCCGAATTTAGTTTCAATTGGCAGGTGAACTCGTGGTGAAGGGGTGTTTTTTCCAGCTCCGGTCCATAGCTAGGATCAAGGCCATTCTCTTCCCCTCAGACCTTGAAAGAGTAATTCACACCTTTATATCCTCACGCTTAGACTATTGTAACTCCCTGTACCTGGGGCTAAATAAGTCGACCATAGCCCGTCTACAACTCCCCCCAAAACGCTGCCGCTAGACTGCTCACAGGTACCCAGAAGAGAGCTCACATCACCCCTGTTCTTGCCTCCCTTCACTGGCTCCCGGTGCGCTACAGAATATAATTCAAGGTCCTCCTATTGGTCTACAAAGCCCTAAATGGTAAGGCCCCTGCTTACCTAGCAGACCTCCTCACCCCCTATACCAACACCAGGGCCCTCAGATCGGCTGATAAGGGTCTCCTAACCACCCGTAGGTCCAATTTCAAGTCTAGGGGGGGACGTGCTTTAGCGGTCGCAGCCCCTGACCTCTGGAACAGCATCCC
>NW_028171009.1:0-15617 GCF_963971535.1 Notolepis coatsorum | reverse complement strand
GCAGTTCGCCCGCAGCATCCTAGTGCTAACGTTAGCTCTCAGAATGGTAGCAGTTCGCCCGGAGCATCTAGTGCTAACGTTAGCTCTCAGAATGGTAGCAGTTCGCCCGCAGCATCTAGTGCTAACGTTAAGCTCTCAGAATGGTAGCAGTTTGCCTGCAGCATCTAGTGCTAACGTTACCTCTCAGAACGGTAGCAGCTCGCCCGCAGCATCTAGTGCCAACGTTAGCTCTCAGAACGGTAGCAGCTCGCCCGCAGCATCTAGTGCTAACGTTAGATCTCAGAACGGTAGCAGCTCGCCCGCAGCATCCTAGTGCTAACGTTAGCTCTCAGAACGGTAGCAGTTCGCCGCAGCATCCTAGTGCTAACGTTAGCTCTCAGAATGGTAGCAGTTCGCCCGCAGCATCTAGTGCTAACGTTAGCTCTCAGAACGGTAGCAGTTCGCCCGCAGCATCTAGTGCTAACGTTAGCTCTCAGAACGGTAGCAGTTTGCCCGCAGCATCCTAGTGCTAACGTTAGCTCTCAGAATGGTAGCAGTTCGCCCGGAGCATCTAGTGCTAACGTTAGCTCTCAGAACGGTAGCAGCTGCCGCAGTACATGTGCTAACGTTAAGCTCTCAGAATGGTAGCAGCTCGCCCGCAGCATGCTAGTGCTAACGTTAAGCTCTCAGAATGGTAGCAGCTCGCCCGCAGCATCCTAGTGCTAACGTTAAGCTCTCAGAATGGTAGCAGTTCGCCCCAGCATCTAGTGCTAACGTTAGCTCTCAGAATGGTAGCAGTTAGCCCGCAGCATCCTACACACAACAACACACACACTATCGTCACAACGCTTTACGGTATTTCACAGCACTGTCACAACATTACCGTAAAGCGTGAACACCGTGTGATCATACACAACACTACAGTTAGCTCTCAGAATAGCCAGTTAGCCCGCAGCACCAGCAACGGTAAGCGTGTCTCATTTAATTTCACTCACTGAAGCGGGGGTTCCCTCCCCTCCTCCTCCTCCTCCTCCTCCTCCTCTCTCCTCCTCCTCTCCTCCTCTCCTCCTCCTCCTCCTCTCCTCCTCCTCCTCCTCCTCCTCCTCCTCCTCCTCCTCCTCCTCCTCCTCCTCCTCCTCCTCCTCCCTCCCTCCTGTGTGTAGAGACAACCAGCTCTGCGTGGCTCGCCCCACTAGTGAGGACTAGTCTCGCTCCCTCTGCTGGCGCGTGTGTGCACTACAGCAAAACTCCGTTTAGACAGTATTGATTTTCAATACCGTCGGTATTTCGAAATACCCCGGTATACCGTAATACCGTCATACCGCCCAAGCCTAGTGTGTGTGTGTGTGTGTGTGTGTGTGTGTGTGTGTGTGGGGCTGTCTGAGGCTACCATTCCTCCTCATCATCATGAATCATTCAACAGCTTCACTCGCTGAATACTAGATTAAACATTAGGTTTTTTTTTCACCCACTCACTCACTCACTCTATCTATCCTTGTCTCTGTCCTTTTCTCTCTTTCTGTCTCTCGTTTCTCTCTCTCTATCTCTCTGTCCCTCTCACTTTCTCTCACTCCTCACTCTGTCTCGCTATCTCTCCCCTCTCTCTCTCTCTCTCTCTCTCTCTCTCTCTCTCTCTCTCTCTCTCTCTCTCTCTCTCTCTCTCTCTCTCTCTCTCTCTCTCTCTCTCTCTCTCTCTCTCCCCCTCTCTCTCTCGTTCTCGCTCTATCTTCTCTCTCCTCTCTTTCTCTCTCTCTTCTCTCTATTATCTATCTCCTCTCTCTATCTATCTCCTCTCTTCTCTCTCTCCCCCCCCCTCTCTCTCTCGGTGCATGCTGGGAATGAGATTGGAGAGATTGGAGAGTGGAGGTTGGAGGTTGGAGATATAGTGATTTTTTTTCTGTCTTTATATATCTTTTTTGTTACAGTTTTTCTCAATTGCTTTGGTGCATTTCTCTGATCAGAATTAAAGTTCTCATAACTGTTAGTGCATTTCTCAAAACAATTAGTACAAATAGCAAAACCTAGTTGATAACCTGCAGAAGCTTGTCACTTGCTCAAAATAGATAGTTCATTCCTCAAAAGCAAGTATTCATGTCAATGAAAGTGTCACTGTCATCAAAATGAAAAGTCCTGACACCATTGTTTATGAACAAGATAGTCAAATGGCTTTGTCATGTTTTCATTATGACAGATCACTCTGTAAGTGTTTTCCAATGCAAAAAGTAAGATATTGGTGACACTACCTGAAATGCTCAAGACAGCACTATACACTATTTGCACAGCCATTTTAAATCTACAGTTACACATTACTGTACACACTGTACACATTGTAATATTCCCCCCTTGTTGGTCTGGGACATCAATGGTTGCTCTCTGTCCAATGGGATTTCTTCCACGCCGTCTACCTTTGGCCAGTTTAAAACCCTCTCATCAAGCCTCATATAATGTGTGCAGCGGTTCCTGGCACACGCTTTATCCCAGAAGAGAGAGATAAAAGCTATAAACTTTTCCTGTCTAACATAATGCATTTTGGACAACATATTGTACAGTATGAACTGTCATGTAAGTGTACTGCATGGCACTACACAAAGTAACCAGTTTACAGCACTGACATTAGAGTATGCATAGAACACATTTTGTTTTACTTGTGCATACTGGTGGCAGATCTCCTTCACTCTGTTCCAGTCAAATGGCTACTCATTTGTCAATTGTACTACAATTGTTTCATGCACATTTAATTTCCACTGAGCACTCTGTCAATTGTAGCGATTGAAACAGATTCAATATTCCCAAAGATGTTGTCATCCTCTATAACAGCGCTTTGTATCTCTGCAAACCTTATGGCATTGTTTGCAATCACCATTGCACAAATGTCTTCCTCTTAAAAAGGGCCCTCTTCCACCTCTGCGAGGTTGTCTTGCAATCCTATGTGGTGCAGAGTAAAATTACAGTAATGTACAGCAAACATGAGATATACTGCTTTACAGTAACCCATATTACTGTAGTGTACAATAACAGTGCTTCCCACTTGTAAAATAATGCAGTACAGTACCATACTGTAAATATGGCAAATATTACTGTAACAGTACTGTACACTACAATACAGTCAATCTGTGCTGCAGTAAAGCTGTCTAAATGTAAAATGTAAAAAGTGACAAGTTCTTGTCCCACTGCAAGCTTCATGTATGACACAATGGCAGTAGTGCAGTGCAGATTGTTTAGTGCTGAATTACTGTCCAATATACACACCTGCTCTCCCGACGAAATGTTTGAATACAGTCATTTAATTTACAGTGGTTCTCTCAACATTTGGCTGCACCCTTTGACCAGCCTCAGCCATTGTGAGGCCGTGATTGATAGATTTTGACAACTAGTTCAAACATTTTTGTATGTAATGACTCAATCAATGAAATGAGGACTATTAGTTTTATAGGGAATGACTATTCAGCAGTCATAAGTATAGTTAATTTTGACTGACATGACATAAGCAAATGATAATGTTATAAAACAGCAGAGAATTGTATGAAAGCAATTGATGCATGTCCAAAAGCATTTGTAATTTGTTCGGAGGAATGAGAAACTGCTACTATGATGTGCACAAATGACAAAATGTTGTGGAGGTTGAACTAACAGTTATGAGAACTTTAATTCTGATCAGAGAAATGCACCAAAGCAATTGAGAAAAACTGTAATTTGTTTATGGGATATTGTATTATAGTGTAGTGTTGGGTTGCTGTGTGTTTTTGGTGTGTATAGGGTTAAGTGGGAGTGTTTTGTTTGTTTGGCAGTCGGCCAGGCTGTGTTGCTGGCTGACGTGAGACGCCATGGAGTTTTCCAAACTTGATAGAAAGCATGGCATTAAGATATCTGTTCCTAATGTGTCAGTAGAGGACTGCACTTTGGCAGTTGGAGATATTGTAGGACATAGAAGTATTAAATCAGCTGCGAAAATGAACGGAGGGGTGGTGATTTTTCTTGATTCTTTGGACAAGGTGCATTGATGGTGTGTTTCTTAATGTTGAGCCTCTGTCCACACCAGGCAGAAAGGTTTTCATTTCCAACATTCCGCCGTTCATCAGTGATGAACTATTGATAACTCAACTAGCACGACATGGAGGATAATTTCCCCGATTAGGAAAATGTCGTCGGGATGTAAATCTCCGCTTTTAAAGCATGTTGTCTCGCACAGACGACAGGTTTTAATGATTCTAAACAACAGCGGAGAAGAGCTTGAGTTGGTTTTCAAGATAAAAGTTGATGAGTTTGATTATGTGTTTTTGTGAGTTCTGGGAATTCGGGAAAATTTTTCAAATGCGGAGAAGAGAGACATATCTCCCGCGATTGTACGGGGGATAATAATAATATGGCTGTAAACAAATGAATTCTACAAATCACATAATAAATAAATATATTAAATAAATGTGAAAATAGTCAATAGCTCCCACAATAGTGTTGTGCACTTCTGGAGATCATGGAGCCTCTGATGTCTTCTTTATTGGGGCTGAGAACAGCCTGTCACAACAGGGTCTGTTTGGACGATTGGACTGAAGCACGGAGCGTCAGGGAACAATACCTGTTGCAGGATTATTTCAGTGGAACGGAGAGTCCTGATGAAGGGGATCTATTTCATGCGCTGGATATAAAAACTGACACAAATGGACTGACGGGGCCCTTCTTGGGTTGCTCATATGTTGTTCTTGATGACATATTATGTGTTGAATGGAAGTATGGATACTTTTTTTGTTTGGGTGGAGCTTCAATGTTTTTTTGTTGTGTTGCAGAAGGACAGGTGTATTTTAGCATTTCTTTTTTATTGTGAGATCTCATGTGGTTTTTATTTATTTATTTATTTTTTTTATCTTTTTCCCCCTCCATTTTCCTCCGATTTCCTCCCATCCCAATGTTAGTCGTTATGCCAATCCCAATCCCCTTCCTGGTCGCTGCGCACTTACCCCCCACAGTCGGTCTGGGAGAGTGGAGGCTATCACGTGCTTCCTCCGACACACGTCCAGCCAATCAACCGCTTCTTTTCACCTGGCAGTGCGGACTCTCACTGAGAGGGTGTAACGTGTGGAAGGTTCACACTATCCCACTTAGACCCTATCCGCGCTTAGCAGGCGCCCCGACCCGCAGTTTAATTGTAGTGACACACACATTGTAATGAGAATTATGTAAATAAATGTTTTTCTAAAATAAAAAAAAAATATCTCCAGCTTGGTGGGGGTTGGGGGGGTACTTGGAGGTCAGGGTTGTAGTCAGGGCTCGATGATATATATATAACATCCCCTTTGAAATAACAACACCCCCCATTGAAAACAATGCCTTGTCTCGATTAGCCATGTTCATTCTTGCCTTTCTTGTAAATTCTCCGGTTGCTAGGCAACCTTTCAGAATTCACACCAGCAACTGTGGTACACAAGCTAAACCATGATGATACAACAGTCCCAGGTGGCTAGTGTTAAACCCTGGCTAGTGGAGACAAGGCCACAGCACGGCTAAACCCTGGCTAGTGGAGACGAGGCCACAGCACAGCTAAACCCTGGCTAGTGGAGACGAGGCCACAGCACAGCTAAACCCTGGCTACTGGAGACAAGGCCACAGCACGGCTAAACCCTGGCTAGTGGAGACGAGGCCACAGCACAGCTAAACCCTGGCTAGTGGAGACAAGGCCACAGCACGGCTAAACCCTGGCTACTGGAGACAAGGCCACAGCACGGCTAAACCCTGGCTAGTGGAGACGAGGCCACAGCACGGCTAAACCCTGGCTAGTGGAGACAAGGCCACAGCACGGCTAAACCCTGGCTAATGGAGACAAGGCCACAGCACGGCTAAACCCTGGCTAGTGGAGACAAGGCCACAGCACGGCTAAACCCTGGCTAATGGAGACAAGGCCACAGCACAGCTAAACCCTGGCTAGTGGAGACAAGGCCCCAGCACAGCTAAACCCTGGCTACTGGAGACAAGGCCACAGCACGGCTAAACCCTGGCTAATGGAGACAAGGCCACAGCACGGCTAAACCCTGGCTAGTGGAGACAAGGCCCCAGCACAGCTAAACCCTGGCTAGTGGAGACGAGGCCACAGCACAGCTAAACCCTGGCTACTGGAGACAAGGCCACAGCACAGCTAAACCCTGGCTAGTGGAGACGAGGCCACAGCACGGCTAAACCCTGGCTAGTGGAGACAAGGCCACAGAACGGCTAAACCCTGGCTAGTGGAGACAAGGCCACAGCACGGCTAAACCCTGGCTAGTGGAGACAAGGCCACAGCACGGCTAAACCCTGGCTAGTGGAGACAAGGCCACAGCACGGCTAAACCCTGGCTAGTGGAGACAAGGCCACAGCACAGCTAAACCCTGGCTAGTGGAGACAAGGCCACAGCACGGCTAAACCCTGGCTAGTGGAGACAAGGCCACAGCATGGCCAAAACCCTGGCTACTGGAGACAAGGCCACAGCACGGCTAAACCCTGGCTACTGGAGACAAGGCCACAGCACGGCTAAACCCTGGCTAGTGGAGACAAGGCCACAGCACAGCTAAACCCTGGCTAGTGGAGACAAGGCCACAGCACGGCTAAACCCTGGCTAGTGGAGACAAGGCCACAGCATGGCCAAAACCCTGGCTACTGGAGACAAGGCCACAGCACGGCTAAACCCTGGCTACTGGAGACAAGGCCACAGCACGGCTAAACCCTGACTAGTGGAGACAAGGCCACAGCACGGCTAAACCCTGGCTAGTGGAGACAAGGCCACAGCACGGCTAAACCCTGGCTAGTGGAGACAAGGCCTGGACAAGGAACTGTGTGAAACAATATCATAATTTCATGCATCTTCTTCTTTCCTTCTTTTTATTTATTTTATTATTTTTTTTTAAATGGGGGAAAACATATTTTCAGGGGTACCTTGGTTAAAAAAAAGCTTTGTAACCAGTGCTCTAGCGGCCCTGGTTTTCACCCTATAGGAGGCAAAAATGTGGCACAGAGGAAAGCCGTTTGTGTGAGGGTGCGTGAACGCAACACTCGCACGGACGGATCGGTCGCAGCTCTTGCGGCTTTCACGCTCGTTCCGGTGTGTTTTCAACACCGCTCGGCTCGCTACGGTACGGGTGAGCGCACGGGCATAATAAGAAACGACCCGCGGGGGGGGGGGGGGGGGGGGGGGATCGGGACGCGGCCATTCCATTCATCTCCCGCACACAATCACACATTCCAATGGTATTCCGATTCCGGAAAAAAACCCACCGGAGTTTGATGATCAGAGACCTCTCTACACTACTGTAGCTTAACCCTTTCACTACCACACTACCAACGGGTT
This sequence comes from Notolepis coatsorum, assembly GCF_963971535.1. Lineage (NCBI taxonomy): Eukaryota > Metazoa > Chordata > Actinopteri > Aulopiformes > Paralepididae > Notolepis > Notolepis coatsorum. The sequence goes on along the minus strand of NW_028171009.1, from coordinate 8,329 downwards.
AACCCTTTCACAACCACACTACAGAAGGTTAACCCTTTCACTACACTACAGGCCGTCTGTGGTGTGGTAGTGAAAGGTTAACCTTCTGTAGTAGTGGTAGTGAAAGGTTAACCTTCTGTAGTGTGGTAGTGAAAGGTTAACCTTCTGTGGTGTGGTAGTGAAAGGTTAACCTTCTGTAGTGTGGTAGTGAAAGGTTAACCTTCTGTAGTGTGGTAGTGAAAGGTTAACCTTCTGTGGTGTGGTAGTGAAAGGTTAACCTTCTGTAGTGTGGTAGTGAAAGGATTAACCTTCTGTAGTGTGGTAGTGAAAGGTTAACCTTCTGTAGTGTGGTAGTGAAAGGTTAACCTTCTGTAGTGTGGTAGTGAAAGGTTAACCTGTAGTGTGGTAGTGAAAGGATTAACCTTCTGTAGTGTGGTAGTGAAAGGTTAACCTTCTGTAGTGTGGTAGTGAAAGGTTAACCTTCTGTAGTGTGGTAGTGAAAGGTTAACCTGTAGTGTGGTAGTGAAAGGATTAACCTTCTGTAGTGTGGTAGTGAAAGGTTAACCTGTAGTGTGGTAGTGAAAGGTTAACCTTCTGTAGTGTGGTAGTGAAAGGTTAACCTTCTGTAGTGTGGTAGTGAAAGGATTAACCTTCTGTAGTGTGGTAGTGAAAGGTTAACCTTCTGTAGTGTGGTAGTGAAAGGTTAACCTTCTGTAGTGTGGTAGTGAAAGGTTAACCTTCTGTAGTGTGGTAGTGAAAGGTTAACCTTCTGTAGTGTGGTAGTGAAAGGTTAACCTGTAGTGTGGTAGTGAAAGGTTAACCTTCTGTAGTGTGGTGGTGAAAGGGTTAACCTTCTGTAGTGTGGTAGTGAAAGGTTAACCTTCTGTAGTGTGGTAGTGAAAGGTTAACCTTCTGTAGTGTGGTAGTGAAAGGTTAACCTGTAGTGTGGTAGTGAAAGGTTAACCTTCTGTAGTGTGGTAGTGAAAGGTTAACCTTCTGTAGTGTGGTAGTGAAAGGTTAACCTTCTGTAGTGTGGTGGTGAAAGGGTTAACCTTCTGTAGTGTGGTAGTGAAAGGTTAACCTTCTGTAGTGTGGTAGTGAAAGGTTAACCTTCTGTAGTGTGGTAGTGAAAGGTTAACCTGTAGTGTGGTAGTGAAAGGTTAACCTTCTGTAGTGTGGTAGTGAAAGGTTAACCTTCTGTAGTGTGGTGGTGAAAGGGTTAACCATCTGTAGTGTGGCAGTGAAAGGTTAACCTTCTGTAGTGTGGTAGTGAAAGGTTAACCTTCTGTAGTGTGGCAGTGAAAGGGTTAATGCCAAGCTCAGGTCGGGGGCACTGCGTGTTAATGGTGTGATGGAAAACTCAAAGGCAAGACGATTAAAATAAGACAGGAGGCTTGTTTGGCAGGAGGCTTGTTTGGCAGGAGGCTTGTTTGGCAGGGGAACCGGTATGTAGAAATGTCCAACAGCCCGTGGTTGTATTTTAACCTGTTGAGTGAGTGGAACCGCTTACTTATGCATCACTGTCACACACACACACACACACACACACACACACACACACACACACACACACACACACACACACACACACACACACACACACACACACACACACACACACACACACACACACACACACACACACACACACGCACACACACACGCACACACACACACACACACACACACACACACACACACACACGCACACACACACACACACACACACACACACACACACACACACACACACACACACACACACACACGCACACACACACACACACACACACACACACACACGCACACACACACACACGCACACACACACGCACGCACACACACACACACACACACACACACACGCACACACACGCACGCAGTCTACGGTCTGTAGTGTGGTAGTGAAAGGGTTTACCTTCTGTAGTGTGGTTGTGAAAGGGTTTACCCTTTGTCGTGTGGCAGTGAAAGGGTTAACCTTCTGTATGGTTGCAGTGAAAGGGTTAACCCTTTTGGTAGTGCGGCAGTGAAAGGGTTAACGCACGGGTGGTGGCAGCGTCGCACATCCTGGGCTTTTTAGTCACAAATGTTTTTCGACCGGCCCTCGAATCTCTCTGACAGAGGACAAAAATCTATAATCATCAGGAAATGTAATTAATTGAATTCCCGAACACCAGCCGAGCCTCGCTGCTGCCTGCGTGTGGAGCAGTGATGCCAGTAGTTACTGTAATCCGATTACTTTTTTCAGTAAATAGTAATCTAACTTGTTACTTTTTACAAGCCAGTAATCTGATTACAGTTACTTTTCCAAGTGGCTGTGAGTTACTATTTAGTTACTATCTCATAATGCTGATGATAAGAGAGCCAGGGGTACAGTCAGCTACACCGGAGTATGTGGCCTGATGGCTGATGACGTCTCATGATGACCTGTCTGAGCAGCCAATCATCATTTGAGACATTATGCACTTTCAATAAAGCATTATTTAAAAAAAAACTGTTGTCATTCTTGTGGCAGCAGCAGGGGGGACGACGACGACTTCGTAACCTAGTTACTTTCAAAGTAACTAAGTTACTTTGATAATCAAGTAATCAGTAAAGTAACTAGATTACTTTTTAAAGGAGTAATCAGTAATCAGTAATCAGATTATTTTTACAAGTAATCTGTGGCATCACTGGTGTGGAGAGACACACTGCCAGCAGAACGGCTGCCTGTGGAGAGACACACTGCCAGCAGAACGGCTGCCTGCCTGTGGAGAGACACACTGCCAGCAGAACGGCTGCCTGTGGAGAGACACACTGCCAGCAGAACGGCTGCCTGTGGAGAGAGACACACTGCCAGCAGAACGGCTGCCTGTGGAGAGACACACTGCCAGCAGAACGGCTGCCTGTGGAGAGACACACTGCCAGCAGAACGGCTGCCTGCCTGTGGAGAGACACACTGCCAGCAGAACGGCTGCCTGTGGAGAGACACACTGCCAGCAGAACGGCTGCCTGCCTGTGGAGAGACACACTGCCAGCAGAACGGCTGCCTGCCTGTGGAGAGACACACTGCCAGCAGAACGGCTGCCTGCCTGTGGAGAGACACACTGCCAGCAGAACGGCTGCCTGTGGAGAGACACACTGCCAGCAGAACGGCTGCCTGTGGAGAGACACACTGCCAGCAGAACGGCTGCCTGTGGAGAGACACACTGCCAGCAGAACGGCTGCCTGTGGAGAGACACACTGCCAGCAGAACGGCTGCCTGTGGAGAGACACGCTGCCAGCAGAACGGCTGCCTGTGGAGAGACACACTGCCAGCAGAACGGCTGCCTGTGGAGAGACACACTGCCAGCAGAACGGCTGCCTGTGGAGAGACACACTGCCAGCAGAACGGCTGCCTGTGGAGAGAGACACACTGCCAGCAGAACGGCTGCCTGTGGAGAGACACACTGCCAGCAGAACGGCTGCCTGTGGAGAGACACACTGCCAGCAGAACGGCTGCCTGTGGAGAGACACACTGCCAGCAGAACGGCTGCCTGTGGAGAGACACACTGCCAGCAGAACGGCTGCCTGTGGAGAGACACACTGCCAGCAGAACGGCTGCCTGTGGAGAGACACACTGCCAGCAGAACGGCTGCCTGTGGAGAGACACACTGCCAGCAGAACGGCTGCCTGTGGAGAGACACACTGCCAGCAGAACGGCTGCCTGTGGAGAGAGACACACTGCCAGCAGAACGGCTGCCTGTGGAGAGACACACTGCCAGCAGAACGGCTGCCTGTGGAGAGACACACTGCCAGCAGAACGGCTGCCTGTGGAGAGACACACTACCAGCAGAACGGCTGCCTGCCTGTGGAGAGACACACTGCCAGCGTTTTTGTTTTAGTTCGTTCTTTTTTTTGCGTTAATTTTTTTGCGTTCTTTTTTTTTGTTCTTTTTTGCGTTCGTTTTCGTTTTAGTTCGTTAATTTTTTTGTGTTCTTTTTTTGCGTTCGTTTTTTAGCGTTTTTGTTTTAGTTCGTTCTTTTTTTTGTGTTCTTTTTTTTGCGTTTTCGTTTTAGTTAGTTCATTTTTTTGCGTTCTTTTTTTCGTTCTTTTTTTTGTGTTCTTTTTTTTATTCTTTTTTGTTTTAGTTCGTTCTTTTCTTTGCATTCGTTTTTTTGCGTTTTCGTTTTAGTTTGTTCGTTTTTTTGCGTTTTTGTTTTAGTTCGTTCGTTTTTTTGCGTTAATTTTTTTGCGTTCTTTTTTTCGTTTTTTTTTTTTTGTTCTTTTTTTTTCATTCTTTTTTGTTTTAGTTCGTTATTTTCTTTGCATTCGTTTTTTTGCGTTTTCGTTTTAGTTTGTTTGTTTTTTTGCGTTTTTGTTTTAGTTCGTTCGTTTTTTTGCGTTAATTTTTTTGCGTTCTTTTTTTCGTTCTTTTTTTGGATTCTTTTTTTTGTTCTTTTTTTTGCGTTTGTTTTCGTTTTAGTTCGTTAATTTTTTTGTGTTCTTTTTTTGCGTTCGTTTTTTAGCGTTTTTGTTTTAGTTCGTTCTTTTTTTTGTGTTCTTTTTTTTGCGTTTTCGTTTTAGTTAGTTCATTTTTTTGCGTTCTTTTTTCGTTCTTTTTTTTTCGTTCTTTTTTTTTTGTTCTTTTTCGTTTTAGTTCGTAAAATTTTTTGCGTTCTTTTTTGCGTTAGTTTTTTTGCGTTTTCGGTTTCGTTCGTTCATTTTTGAGCATTTTTTTTGCGTATTTTTATTAGTTCGTTCGTTTTTTTTCCTGCCTGTGGAGAGACACACTGCCAGCAGAACGGCTGCCTGTGGAGAGACACACTGCCAGCAGAACGGCCGCCTCGCTCAACTGCTGCCTTTTTTACCTTTAGTGTTACGATTCTGGTTCCTGACTACGGTCGGGAACCACCCACCTTCTCTGTCATCTGTCACCTGACTGCTGTCAGTTGTTTTTCCCTGTCATTTAGTGCTGTCACTTAGGGGTTGGCTTCTGATTGGCTGTCACGGGGGGTGTGTGTGTGGAATGTTGGTATTTTGGTGGCTGTAACATTCCTTTCCTCCGCTTGTCATTCGTCAGGTCTTCACTATAGGCGTTCGTAGAGATAACGCGGCCGGTTCCGGTTCTGGACCACCACTAAGCTCCATTAGCTATTCTTTCGTTCCTTTGCCTTTGGCGTAGTATCCTAGTATTACTCTTTGTGTTCTTTACTATTAAAGTCGAACCTGTTCAAGAGTATACCTTCTCCGTCTCTGTGATTGCCTACAACAATTGGAACTCACCTACCTCCATCCTGACAGAAGACCTGACCCCAACATTCCACACACACCCCCGTGACAGCCAATCAGAAGCCAACCCCTAAGTGACAGCACTAAAAAACAACTGACAGCAGTCAGGTGACAGATGACAGAGAAGGTGGGTGGTTCCCGACCGTAGTCAGGAACCAGAATCGTAACACTTTAGGCCAGAAAAAGGCCTTTCCCAGCTACAGTACCATTTAGGTTCCGACACCTCCATCATGTCTGCTATTTAAAGTTACCTATAGGAGATTTACCTATAGTTACCTATAGGAGCTTAATTTCTGGAACATGAAATGTTGACACGGCACGGTCTAGGTCGGGTTGTTGTGACGGATCTCATGATGCTTCAGAAAATCCCCAATTCAGTTCAGAAATAGGTCGAAATTTAGATATTGGCTATTTTGAGTGCTTTCAAATGTCCTCTATCTGTTTCCTTATTTGCTAAACTTAATATGACTTATAAATGTGTTAATTATTGTTAGATTGTCCCACAGTATTATTTTCCTCGCTGTGTGAAAAAATTTGTCTGAGGGTAAAGTACGTTCTGTCTCAGGTGGCAGAGAGGAGACAGAAGTGACAGCTGGCACCAAAATACATTCCGAGACAACGGGCCCAGTACTTTGTTGGCGTGTGTGAAAATATGCAGAGAAACATTCATATCTTTGGAACCGTTGAATTGTATCTTCTCTCCTTCAAAATTGTAAGTGTATATCTCTGTCGCATAAATAAGAATAGAATAAGGCATCTGCTTGCGCATAGTGGAGTATAGAGAGATGGTTCTATAGCAGAGGTGCCCAACCAGTGGGTCGCGGACTGGTACCGGGCGGTGGACCATTTGGCCGCAAAGAAAGAATAAAGTTGTTTAAAATTAAATGTATTTTATTTTTATTATGATTAGTCTTCCGGGTATTTTATTTAGAAAAATTGTCACTTCCGGCCGCGCCTCACTCCCGCGTACTTCACTCAGTCGCAGGTTTTTAATAAAGGCTGGCTAAATAAATAACTGTTTTATAATTAAATTTCTCTTAACGAATCCATCTATTTCAGTCGCAAGTCACCGTCACTGACTGAGGGCAGGGCACGGGCATTGTTAGGAGAAACAGCTCCAAGCCTTCGAAGCTCCTCCGCTCTGAACAAGCGGGTGTGGTATCGTCTTGGTTAATAAGACATAGATTGAAAAGTATCCCCCCGATTTGTACAAGTGATGGCTCATTTTGAAGGTATGAACTTTTCATATCATCTACAAAAAATATGGTGAACCAGGGCGGCTACGTGGTGTAGTGGGCAAGGCGCTCGCCACGAAATGCTGGAGACGCTGGGCTCGTCAGTTCGAGCCCAGCGCTCCACATTTGCTTTCAGTTTAGCTGGTCGTCCGTACTAATACACATTGGCCGTATTAGGGGGTGGGAAACTGATGGGTGGGGATCGGGCGTTGTGGACAGCGACTCCTACAGGTCGGTTGGTGCGCCTGTACAGTAGAATCAGGAAGTGTCGGGGGCAGCGTGAGCCTCCCACGCGTTACTCCTCGCCACTGAGAGATCGAGCTGCGCAGGTGAAAAGATGCGACTGCTGTTACCTCAAGTACCGGAGGGGACTTGTGCTATGTATGACTTAGTCCACATTGCAGCCGGCTTGTGGGAGGCAAGAAACAGCGTCCGTGACAGGGGAGGGTTGAATTGGATGATACGAAATTGGGATGGGAGAAAATATAGAAAATGGGAGAAAAAGTGGATAAAAAAAAAAGAAGATATGGTACATATCATATATCATAAACTGTATCCCGATGACTGACAAACCAAAGAACACCCTAACCCACTTTATCTGTAGCTTAAATTATACCCAATTGACATATTAAAACCGTAATACGTGTTTGTTTATCCGATTTTTATGTTTTTTTGTAATCTTTTGTATTCACAAAGCTAGGAAAAAATAGACCAGACACAGAAACTATCGCTTTAGTATTCCAGGCAGAACAGCGGGAATCACCAAAAAAAAACATCTCACCACGTGCCCTGAACACGATCCACAGGTGGTATGAGTTTAGCCCCAAAACGCCTCAACTCCTAAAACTGTGTCTGCCTCAATGTTAGTTGAGAGAGAGAGAGAGAGAGAGAGAGAGAGAGAGAGAGAGAGAGAGAGAGAGAGAGAGAGAGAGAGAGAGAGAGAGGTTAGATGTTAGATGTTAGATGCAGAAGCATTATTAATGCTTCATGTCTGTGTGTGTGTGTGTGTGTGTGTGTGTGTGTGTGTGTGTGCGTGTGCGTGTGCGCGTGTGCGTGTGTGTGTGTGTGTGTGTGTGTGTGTGTGTGTAGCTCTATATGTTGGAGCTGAACCGTCGCTGGGATTCTGTGCTTTCTGTTTCCAAAAGGGAGTTAAAAACAGTACAATCGCAGGGGATTAGTAGCCTCTGTTCTCTCTGTGCCTCTGAAAAGTATCGGAATTGCAGCCATTATCAACATTTCTTATCACTCCGAAACAGCCCTGGGACCTGTGCTCTGAAAGACTAGCAGAACAGCAGCCGCTATCAGTGCTCTCCCCAGTAAACAAGTCTGCCTAGAAGTACAGTCAGTGCTGTAATCCGTGAAATGTTGAAAAACATCCGACGCGGCTGCTTTTTATCAACACATACTGTATCCTGAGTCGAATTCCATTGACCGAAATGTTTTCGGGAGCGCTTAACCCGTCAGACTGACACGGTCCAATAGTGAAATAGGCTATTTTACAAATAATGCTTAGCTGTTTGTTGGGTACACCAACTTACTCTGCCACAAGTGGGATGTTCGTCTGTGCATTTCAGGCGACAGGAACTGTTTCTGGGACTATCACTGCTAAAAAGCAAGTGATTGTAAATGGTGTTCACAGTGACTTGCAGTCACTTGGAGGATGAGAGGGGGGGGGGGGGGGGGGGGGGGGGCGTTTCATTTTGCGGAGCAGGTGTGAATTGTCAGGAATTGGGTGGAGGGCTGTTTGGGATCTTTAGCAATACAAATCAGAGTTGGCCAGATAGTATTGTGTGACCAGTGTATATTGTAATTAGGTTTCTGTAGTACATTTATTGTACTGTTTTCCATTTTGTTGTTCAATCACA
>NW_028171010.1:15000-31763 GCF_963971535.1 Notolepis coatsorum | reverse complement strand
CGTCTGACTCCTGCTCCTGTAGCTCGTCGCAGCCAGCACAGGTGGGGTTGATACTGTCTTCACACGGAGAAGCATGCACCTGTGAGTGTGTGTGTGTGTTTATGTGTCTCTGTGTGTGTGTGTGTGTGTGTGTTTATGTGTCTCTGTGTGTGTGTGTGTGTGTGTGTGTGTGTGTGTGTGTGCGTGTGTGTGTGTCTCTGTGTGTGTGTGTGTGTGGGTGTGGTGCTGTGAGTGTGTAGTCTCCTGGAGCTCAGCCATTGGCACAGCCAGGCTCCTCTCTCTCTCCTTTCTCTCCCTTCCCTCTCTCTCTCTCTCTCTCTCTCTCTCTCTCTCTCTCTCTCTCTCTCTCTCTCTCTCTCTCTCTCTCTCTCTCTCTCTCTCTCTCTCTCTCTCCTCTCTCTCTCTCTCTCTCTCTCTCTCTCCTCTCTCTCTCTCTCTCTCTCTCTCTCTCTCTCTCTCTCCTCCTCTCCTCCTCTCTCCTCCTCTCTCTCCTCTCTCCCTCTCCTCTCTCTCCTCTTTCCTTCTCTCCCCTCTCTCTCTCTCTCTCTCTCTCTCTCTCTCTCTCTCTCCTCTCTCTCTCTCTCTCTCTCTCTCTCTCTCTTCTCTCTCTCTCTCTCTCTCTCTCTCCTCTCTCTCTCTCTCTCTCCTCTCTCTCCTCTCTCTCTCTCTCTCTCTCTCCTCTCCTCTCTCTCTCTCTCTCTCTCTCTCTCTCTCTCTCTCTCTCTCTCTCTCTCTCTCTCTCTCTCTCTCTCTCTCTCTCTCTCTCTCTCTCTCTCTCTCTCTCTCTCTCTCTCTCTCTCTCTCCTCTCTCTCTCTCTCTCTCTCTCCTCTCTCTCTCTCCTCTCCTCCTCTCTCCTCCTCTCTCTCTCTCTCTCTCCTCTCCTCCTCTCTCTCCTCTCTCTCCTCTCTCTCCTCTCTCTCTCCATCTCTCTCTCTCCTCTCTCTCCCTCCTCCCTCTCTCCTCTCTCCTCTCTCTCTCTCCCTCTCTCTCCTCTCCTCTCTCTCTCTCTCTCCTCCTCTCTCTCCTCTCTCCCTCTCTCATATCTCTCCTCTCTCTCCTTCTCTCCTCCTCTCTCTCTATCTCTCTCTTCCTCTCTCTCTCTCTCTCTCTCTCTCTCTCTCCTCCTCTCTCAATTCAATTCAATTCAATTAAATTCAAATGGGCTTTATTGACATGGGAAACATACGTTTACATTGCCAAAGCCAAACAAACAAAACAATCAAACATAAAGCAAAATAAATCAGTACATTACAGACGGAATTTCTTGTACAGTCTTTATGGTGGTTGCATTCCGCTGGATGTCCTTTTCTTGTCACAGCAGCTCACAAATCCTCTCTCTCTCTCTTCTCCTCTCTCTTCTCTCCTCTCTCTCTCCTCTCTTCTCCTCTCTTCTCTCCTCTCTCTCTCCTCTCTCCCTCCTCTCTCTTCTCTCCTCTCTCTCTCTCTCCTCCTCTCTCTCCTCTCCTCCTCTCTCTCATCTATCTCTCCTCCTTTCTCTCATCTATCTCTCCTCCTTTCTCTCTTCTCCTCTCTCTCCTCCTCTCTCTCCTCTCCTCTCTCCTCTCCTCCTCTCTATCCTCCTCTCTCTCCTCTCTCTCCTCTCCTCCTCTCTATCCTCCTCTCCTCCTCTCCTCTCCTCCCTCCTCTCTATCCTCTCTCTCCTCTCTCTCCTCTCCTCCTCTCTATCCTCCTCTCTCTCCTCTCCTCCTCTCTCTCCCTCTCCTCTCTCTCTCCTCTCCTCTCTATCCTCCTCTCTCCTCCTCTCTCTCCTCTCTCTCCTCTCTCTCCTCTCTCTCCTCCTCTCTCTCCTCTCTCCTCTCCTCTCTCATCCGCACGGCGGATCCTACCGAGCTAATTAAATTAGCTGTCTCCTCCAGCGCGGAGACGTGAGCCAACAAGGAGCCGCGCTCCGCTTTACTGCGTGAGGAGGAGGAGGCATTAACAGAATAAATAAAGATAGCTGGCTGGCCGAGCTGAGCCTGTCTGGGACCGCTAGCTACTTAACACCCGTCTGGGACCGCTAGCTACTTAACACGCGTCTGTAACACCGGACCGCTGGGGACTCACACAGCCTGTGTGTCTGTGTCTCTCCGCGCGCCCCTCTCCGCCTTTGATGCCTGGCGGAGTCAGTGTTGAAGTTGGGCTGTGATGACTGACTAATGCCGCGTGCGGGAGAGAAGGCAAGCGGCAGGCAGGGCAAACAGGCAGGGCAGACAGGCAGGGCAGACAGGCAGGGCAGGCAGGCAGGCAGGCAGGCAGGCAGGCAGGCAGGCAGGCAGGCAGGCAGGCAGGCAGGCAGGCAGGGCAAACAGGCAGGCAGGCAGGCAGGCAAGCGGCAGGCAGGGCAAACAGGCAGGCAGGCAGGCAGGCAGGCAGGCAGGCAGGCAGGCAGGCAGGCAGGCAGGCAGGCAGGCAGGCAGGCAGCAGGCAGGGCAAACAGACAGGCAGGCAGGCAGGTAGACAGGCAGGCAGGCAGGCAGGCAGGCAGGCAGGCAGGCAGGCAGGCAGGCAACAGGCAGGCAGGCAGGGCAGGCAAAGCAGGCAGGCAGGCAGGCAGGCAGCAGGCAGGCAGGCAGGCAGGCAGGCAGGCAGGCAGGCAGGCAGGCAGGCAACAGGCAGGCAGGCAGGCAGGCAGGCAGGCAGGCAGGCAGGCAGGCAGGCAGGCAGGCAGGCAGGCAGGCAGGCAGGCAAACAGGCAGGCAGGCAGGCAAACAGGCAGGCAGGCAGGCAGGCAGGCAGGCAGGCAGGCAGGCAGGCGGCAGGCAGGGCAAACAGGCAGGCAGGCAGGCAGGCAGGCAAGCGGCAGGCAGGGCAAACAGGCAGGCAGGCAGGCAGGCAGGCAGGCAGGCAGCAGGCAGGCAGGCAGGCAGGCAGGCAGGCAGGCAGGCAGGCAGGCAGGGCAAACAGACAGGCAGGCAGGCAGGTAGACAGCAGGCAGAGCAGGCAGGCAGGCAGGCAGGCAGGCAGGCAGGCAAACAGGCAGGCAGGCAGGGCAGGCAAACAGGCAGGCAGGCAGGCAGGCAGGCAGGCAGGCAGGCAGGCAGGCAGGCAGGCAGGCAGGCAGGCAAACAGGCAGGCAGGCAGGCAGGCAGGCAGGCAGGCAGGCAGGCAGGCAGGCAGGCAGGCAGGCAAACAGGCAGGCAGGCAGGCAAACAGGCAAACAGGCAGGCAGGCAGGCAGGCAGGCAGGCAGGCAGGCAGGCAGGCAGGCAGGCAGGCAGGCAGGCAGGCAGGCAGGCAGGCAGGCAGGACAGGCAAACAGGGCAGGCAGGCAGACAGGCAGGCAGGCAGGGCAGGCAAACAGGCAGGACAGGCAAACAGGCAGGGCAGACAGGCAGGCAGGCAGGCAGGCAGGCAGGCAGGCAGGCAGGCAGGCAGGCAGGCAGGCAGGCAGGCAGGCAGGCAGGCAGACAGGGCAAACAGACAGGCAGGCAGGCAGGCAGGCAGGCAGGCAGGCAGGCAGGCAGGCAGGCAGGCGCAGGCAGGCAGGCAGGCAGGCAGGCAGACAGACAACCAGCAAGTCAGGCAGTTAGCCTGATGTTCCTGTTTGTGAGGCTGAGCCTCGACGCTGCGATCACACATTCTGTGTCAGGCCTCCCTCCCCACCGGGCTCCTGTTCTGTGGATTCACAACACGCTCTAGATCCAGGATAATAGGCACACAGTGACACACACACACACACACACACACACACACACACACACACACACACACACACACACACACACACACACACACACACACAGTGACACGCGCACACACACACAGTGACACACACACACACACACACACACACACACACACACACACACACACACACACACACAGTGACACGCGCACACACACACACACACACACACACACACACACACACACACACACACACACACACACACACACACACACAGTGACACGCACACACATGCACACACACACACACACACACACACACACACACACACACACACACACACACACACACACACACACACACACACACACACACACACAGTGACACACACACACACACACACACACACACACACACACACACACACACAGTGACACGCACGCACGCTCATACGGGTATATTTGTACACACAGTATAACACGTGCCTGTCCTTAACCCTTTTCACCGCCCCACTACAGAAGGTTAACCCTTTCACCGCCACACTATACAGACGGTTAACCGGTCTGTAGTGTGGTGGTGGTAGTGAAAGGGTTAATCTCCTGTAGTGTGGTGGTTGTGAAAGAAGGGTTAACCCCGTTTGTCGTGTGGCAGTGAAAGAGGGTTTTAACCTTCTGTATTGTCGCCACGCACGGTGAGAGGGTTACCCTTTGGTAGCGTGGCGGCAGTGAAAGGGTTAATGCACCACCACCACTGACCAGTGAATTGTGACACCTATACTGAGTGTACGACCCCCTCGCCGTCATAAGAACTCACGGCTCGCTGCATGCCCCTCCCCCTCCGCCTGCCCCCCCCCCCCCTGCCCCCCTCCTCGTGGTGCATGTATTGCTGTGGCGTTTGACCCGTTAATGGCCTCTCAATGTGACTGCATATTATTGATTGATGTCCCGTTGCACCGAGACCGCTCTCTATGTACGGTGTTCAAACACGGAGAGGCAGGCGACATCGTAAAGTGTGTGACGTGTTGTTGTTGTTGTTGTTGTTGTTGTTGTTGTTGTTGTTGTTGTTGTTGTTGTTGTTGTTGTTGTTGTTGATAATACTGTGTGTGTGTGTGTTGCAGGGATGTGTGTCCTTTATGGCTTTGCATCGTTATATGACTAATAGTCATTTCCACCCCATGCCGCACGTCCTCCTCCTCGTCCCTCCAGGCCCCGCCTCCGTGTCCTTTTCAGCCGCCACGCGTGTTTCGATTGGCTTGTTGTTATTCCACCCGCTGAGTGTCGCTCTGCTTGATCTGGCTCCTCCTCCTCTGGCTGTGTTGATTGGCTGGATGGCTTCCCCCCCCCCCCCCCGCTGTGTGTTGATTGGCCTTTGTTTGAGGGTGTTGTTGCTACTGTGTCGGTTGGCGTTTTTCCCGCTCGTCCTGTTTTGTGTCGATTGGACCGTATTATAAGAGCCTTTCTGCTTCCTTTTGATTGGCCCACACGGCCCAGCGGCTCTGGTTATCGTACACCGGATTGGCTGTCGTTTTTTCCGTCTTCACCCTCTGGGCATCGCGTGGATAATGTGCCCCGTGCTTGTGGAGATGTTTAGAGATCACTACGCTGATTTCAGATCAGATCTATACAACGTACTCCCCCCTGTTACTCTACAGTTGTGTGTCAGCCAGGAGCAACGCAGGTCAGTTAGAGCTCTGACCTCTGACCTCAGGTCAGTTAGAGCTCTGACCTCTGACCTCAGGTCAGTTAGAGCTCTGACCTCAGGTCAGTTAGAGCTCTGACCTCTGACCTCAGGTCAGTTAGAGCTCTGACCTCAGGTCAGTTAGAGCTCTGACCTCAGGTCAGTTAGAGCTCTGACCTCAGGTCAGTTAGAGCTCTGACCTCTGACCTCAGGTCAGTTAGAGCTCTGACCTCTGACCCCAGTCTCTCCACTGACGCTCTGCACTTTCCCAGCACTTGGAAAGACATCATTAACCAGCCATGTCACTCTATAAAGCCTTGCACTCTTGTTTGCCACTAAACTAACCTCTCCATCTGACCTCTGACCTCTTGCTTCCGACTTCCCCTCCTCTCATGCTCTACCGGCCATATTCACACGGCGGGCGGCGGCCATTCTGCTCGTATGTCGCGCTCAGGTTGGGTTCCTTTCCTCCACCCTGTTCCCAGCCCCGACACGAGAGTGACATGAGAGCAAAATGGCCGCCGTGTGAACAAGGTCAACGATGTCTCTCTCTCTGGCTCTATGGCCTCTCTCATCAGACCTGGGTCAAAGGTCAACGATGTCTCTCTCGGGCTCTATGGCCGCTCTCATCAGACCTGGGTCAAAGGTCAACGATGTCTCTCTCTCGGGCTCTATGGCCTCTCATCAGACCTGGGTCAAATCAGACTTAAAGATCCTTCACGCCTTGAGCTTGATTGATTGAGCTTGTACCCGGAGTACTAAAACCTGAAAGGTCACAAAAGTGCAAAAAAAAATATATATTATAATAAAAGACAATTGGAATATTGCACTTTTGGGACCATTTATATGTATTTCAAGACAAGCTTATAGGCGGCTATTAGAAGGCACGTCCTGAACTATGATTTTTGCTGCTAGTAAGAGCTGCGAGTGAAGACTAAAACCATAATGATGATGATAATGATGACGATGATGATGATGATGATGATGATGATGATGATGATGATGATGATGATGATGACGATGATGATGATGATGATGATGATGATGACGACGATGATGACGATGATGATGATGATGGTCAAAAACAGCAGTGATGGATCCGGAGTGAGCGATCTAACGCTAGCTGTGCTGTGATTGGCTCGTAAACAGGAAGCTAGCGGCGGCGGTAAAGCTGGCCCAATCGACCCAGGCCAATGGTACGCTGAAGGGCTCTAACCAGCACCCCCACCCCTCCCAACCCTCAGGCCTGCTCCCGCAATGGTAATACACCTCCACCAGGGAATAGACTGCACCCCATGAGACATGACGAATGGTAATCCAGGGAATAGACTGCACCTGATCGGACATGACGAATGGTAATCCAGGGAATAGACTGCACCTGATCGGACATGACGAATGGTAATCCAGGGAATAGACTGCACCTGATGAGACATGACGAATGGTAATCCAGGGAATAGACTGCACCTGATCGGACATGACGAATGGTAATCCAGGGAATAGACTGCACCTGATTGGACATGACGAATGGTAATCCAGGGAATAGACTGCACCTGATGAGACATGACGAATGGTAATCCAGGGAATAGACTGCACCTGATGAGACATGACGAATGGTAATCCAGGGAATAGACTGCACCTGATGAGACATGACGAATGGTAATCCAGGGAATAGACTGCACCTGATCAGACATGACGAATGGTAATCCAGGGAATAGGCTGCACCTGATCAGACATGACGAATGGTAATCCAGGGAATAGACTGCACCTGATCAGACATGACGAATGGTAATCCAGGGAATAGACTGCACCTGATGAGACATGACGAATGGTAATCCAGGGAATAGGCTGCACCTGATCAGACATGACGAATGGTAATCCAGGGAATAGACTGCACCTGATGAGACATGACGAATGGTAATCCAGGGAATAGACTGCACCTGATCAGACATGACGAATGGTAATGCACTTCCACCAGGGAATAGACACAGACAGGGAACACCTGAGTACACGATGAAAAGACTCAACGTTGTTGCCAACAACACACCCACGACACGTTCCGAATGGCTCCTAAATTAAACGCCAGGGATGATGAACGGTAAACTCTTTCATGTAACGGCTCATGTAACAAGTCATTGTGACCCTGATAATAATAATAATAATAATAATAATAATAATAATAATAATAATAATAATAATAATAATAATAATAATAATAATAATAATAATAATAATAATAATAATAATAATAATAATAATAATAATAATAATAATAATAATAATAATAATAATAATAATAACTTTATTTATATTGATGTCATTCGGTTTACTTTTAATACCTTAATGCACATGATAATCTATAATCTATATAGTATGCTCTAATACTTAAACACAGTGGTGGAAAGTAACTAAGTATTTTAACTCAAGTACTTTTACTTGCAGTAAGTACATTTTCGAGCTACTTGTACTTTATGTGAGTATTTAAATTGTAAGGAAACTTTATACTTTTACTCCACTACATTTCAAGGGAAATATTGTACTTTTTACTTCACTACATTTATCTGAAGCCAGCAGTTACTAGTTACTTTGAAGAAAAGGATTTTTGCACAGAAAACACAATATATACAACATTTTAAATGTATGAATATTATATACTTTCACATTTGAAGCCTGTCAACTTCAACAGGGCGTAATCAGAGCAGCATAACTGGACCACATACCACTTTAACATGACCTTTAATCAGAGCAGCATAACTGGACCACATACCACTTTAACATAACCTTTAATCAGAGCAGCATAACTGGACCACATACCACTTTAACATAACTTTTAATCAGAGCAGCATAACTGGACCACATACCACTTTAACATAACTTTTAATCAGAGCAGCATAACTGGACCTCATACCACTTTAACATAACCTTTAATCAGAGCAGCATAACTGGACCACATACCACTTTAACATAACTTTTAATCAGAGCAGCATAACTGGACCACATACCACTTTAACATGACCTTTAATCAGAGCAGCATAACTGGACCACATACCACTTTAACATAACTTTTAATCAGAGCAGCATAACTGGACCACACACCACTTTAACACAACCTTTAATCAGAGCAGCATAACTGGACCACATACCACTTTAACATAACCTTTAATCAGAGCAGCATAACTGGACCACATACCACTTTAACATAACTTTTAATCAGAGCAGCATAACTGGACCACATACCACTTTAACATAACTTTTAATCAGAGCAGCATAACTGGACCACATACCACTTTAACATAATCTTTAATCAGAGCAGCATAACTGGACCACATACCACTTTAACATAACCTTTAATCAGAGCAGCATAACTGGACCACATACCACTTTAACATAACCTTTAATCAGAGCAGCATAACTGGACCACATACCACTTTAACACAACCTTTAATCAGAGCAGCATAACTGGACCACATACCACTTTAACAACTTTTAATCAGAGCAGCATAACTGGACCACATACCACTTTAACACGACCTATAGAGGTCAATGGATACACAAATGTTGTGTCGAATGTGTACTTTTACTTTAGATACTTAAGTACATTGAATAGCAAATACTTCTCTACGTTTACTTAAGTAGAATCTGAATGGAGGACTTTTACTTTTACCAGAGTACTCATTTATCTTGAGTATTTCTACTTTTACTCAAGTAAAGGAAGTAACTGTGTACTCCTTCCACCACTGCAAGTTAAACACGTGTGCAGTCAGTGTAGCATGGGTAGCCATGGCAACACTGGATAAGTAACACGTCACTATAGCTCTTTGAGACCGAGCGTCTTCATGGTTTGGTGGTTGAGTAGCTGTTGATCTGTCGCCCCCTGCTGTTGGCCCCCCAGGATGACGTCGTCGGGAGGAGACGGCCACCGGCACGCGCGCTCCCAGACCATGCCCATCATCAGGGCCAAGAACGCCCTCACCAACCCTAAGCTGCTGCAGATGATGGAGACAGGTGACTGACACACACACACACACACACATGCATGCATGCACACGCACACACACACACATGCACTATAGTTTCAAGTTCAAGTTTCAACTTTGTTTTTATTTGTCACATATAAGGTACATGTACATTACAGTGAATGCTTGGTTCTGTATGAGCCTCCTGAGATTGTGCTTCATTAGATTAGATTAGATTGTACTTTATTGTCATCATATTTGCATACAACGAGATTTGGGACTCAAACTTAATTAAGGTGCATTAGTGGAAGCAAATATAAAATAAAAAGTATAAAAAGTACACCATACAGTATATATAGTATAGTATATATCATACAGTATAAAAAGAATAAAGACCAACCACTGTACAAAATAATATACACTATACAAAACTAAAGTATGCAACAAAATGCTAAAATGACATAGAGATGTAGTGCACATCTTTTAGTAGTAAAAGGGGCTCCGTGCAAAGGTATGGATTCTTACCATACTGTCTTCAACAATACATAGAAATTGTAGATGTATTTTATTTTAATTAAACTATCATCACAATTATGTTACAAAAAGTGGACATGAGACATGTGTCAAATCACAATGTGATATCATTATAATCATTATTATACTGTCAAAAATAATTTCAATCATATTTTCACCGACCAGCCATGACACACACTTCTTGTATCTTCTTTGTTGATATGAGCGTTCACCGGATGGAATGTAAATGGTTAAATGGCTGCATTTATATAGCGGCTTTTATCCAAAGTAGCTTTACACAATTTTGCTCCTCACGTTCACCCGTTCACTCACACATCACATACGTAGCGACGGCGGAGGCGACCGTGCGAGGTTAAGTTTACGTTTATGTTTATTAGGATCCCCATTTAGTCATCATCAACGTGTTGACTATTCTTCCTGGGGTCCTCACACAGATATACACATGATACAAATATGAAACATTCAGTGTAAATCAGTCATATATATCACATACATAATCAATAGAAAATAAAAAAGGGTCATAGGTGAATCCATTTCACCATACCTTTAAAAAAAAAAGAAAACACAAAGTAAACAGAAGGAGTTTGGATAACATGGCTGCAGCTACACTCATGCATGACGTGTGGTGATTTCCTTCCGGATTATGGCTCCTTTAAGTTTCTTTTTGAAACTTAAACTTAAAACTCCATGTTTTCCGTCCGTATGATATGTAATGGGATCCTATTCCAATATGTTATGGCTCTATACATTGCAGTTTTCTTGAGAGCATTGGTTCTAGGCAGAGGTAGGGTAAAGCGACTACTGTACTTTTTGCACTATAAGCCGCACCTGACTATAAGCCGCAGCAGCTAAATTGAATGATGTGTACATATATAAGCCGCACTGGACTATAAGCCGCATGTGTTTTAATGTTTAATTACCATATGTAAGGAGTGGAGCCTGCGGCTTAATTTGACTCAACACGGGAAACCTCACCCGGCCCGGACACGGAAAGGATTGACAGATTGATTGCTCTTTCTCGATTCTGTGGGTGGTGGTGCATGGCCGTTCTTATATTGAGCTTTAAGTTCCCACCTCTACAGAGAATGACTCCCACCTCTACAGAGAATGACTCCCACCTCTACAGTGAATGACTCCCACCTCTACAGAGAATGACTCCCACCTCTACAGAGAATGACTCCCATTGGGACACAATACTGTCGGACAAATAACAAGAATTAACTCATTTACAAGTTGTATTAATGTAGCCGGTGTGATCTTGTCTGCGTTGTGTTTAAAGTCGATTCGACCCCTGTTAAGGGATCGCCCTGAGTGGGAGTTGAACCCCGGACGCCGGCGTCGCGGGCGGCATCACAGACCACTAAGCAAGAAGTGAATTCACTGCTTGCTTCCGGGTCTGGATGCCTCTGGGGAGTGAGTTTACTTGCAGTACCGCTTACCATCCACAGCCACGTCACTACTTGTACCCGTGACTGCGGATATACTGCGGTACCTCCGTTACACTCACCCCACTAAACTCACTCCACCCAGGGCATCCGGGTCTAACGGCACCACATGTAGCCGGTGTGATCTTGTCTGCGTTGTGTTTTAAGTCGATTCGACCCCTGTTAAGGGATCGCCCTGAGTGGGAGTTGAACCCCGGACGCCCGCGTCACGGGCGGCATCACAGACCACTAAGCAAGAAGTGAATTCACTGCTTGCTTCCGGGTCTGGATGCCTCTGGGGAGTGAGTTTACTTGCAGTACCGCTTACCATCCACAGCCACGTCACTACTTGTACCCGTGACTGCGGATATACTGCGGTACCTCCGTTACATTAAGTAAATAAGGGAACAGATAAATAACATTTCAATGCAGTAAAAAAAGCAATATTTCGATTTTCGGGTTTTGTCCACATTTGTTATATAAGCCGCAGGGTCGAAAAATGGGGGGAAAAGCCGCGGCTTATAGTCCGAAAAGTACGGTACTTGACGCGTGTCTGGTATTATGGTCATGTCTATCATTGGTGGAGAAAAGCATAGAGTACAATTGAGTGGGTTTACCTAAGGTACACATGTTATTTAGTGCCTTGCAAGGTTAAGTGCCTTGCTCAAGGCTGCCGTCGCCCCTGTGTTTAGACCAGTGGTTCTCAAACTACGGGTCATGACCCAAATTGGGGTTGCGGGTAGGTCACATAGCGCATTGGAAAGTACTTATTTGTTTTTATATATATATATATATATATATATAAAAATTGTAATGTTCTGGCAAAATGTTCTCGTTTTATAAATGTGTATTGATAACATAGTGCTGTAATTACATTTTCGAATAAATATGCACGATTAAGTTCAACAACGTGTGCTTCTATTTTGATATTCCTTAATTCCACGTTGAAATTACGCGATACATTAAGTGTGGGGTCCTCCAAAAAAAAATAAAAAATCCTAAATTAAATGGGGTCACGGTATATATGAAAAAGTTTGAGAACCCCCTGGTTTAGACCCTGCTGTCTTCAGCTCCCGCTGTGCGCTGTGTTCACAGATGGAAACATCCCAGAGGGAGACAACCTGAGCCCCACGGACATCGAGGCCAACCTGTCCACCGAGGTGGCCCTCACGGTGCTGGACGTCCTGGGCCTGTTCGTCCACCACCACAAGGTCTGGGCCAGGGACGGCCCCCGGGGCCCCCGTACTGTCTGTTGTGGAATAACTGTGTCTCCCCCTCCCCCACAGACAGACAGCCTACTGTCCTCCCAATATACTCGTTTCTGTCTACCCTCCCCAGGGGTGTAAAGTACTTGAGTAATTGCACTTCGTTACAATACTTAAGTACTGTTTTTGGGGGGATTTGTACTTTACTCGAGTATTATTAGGTTTGTATACTTTTACTCAATTACATTTAAAATGCAGACCTACAAAGTACAAAGTACAAATCTCGCAGGTCCAACCATTTTAATTAGTATAATTTGTTTCTCTGGCCGAACTAACGTTAACGTTATTAATCCTGCGGCCGCACTTTCTTTAAAAACAGCCAATCAAATCCCCATCAATGGAAGATTAACCCGCCCCATACCCACGCTGATTGGTCCTTGTGCAAGACTAGAAAGTACTACTCACCATCGCAGCTTGGACTGCATTCATAGAACAGCTTTTATTCCAAAGCGCTTTACAACAACCATGCAACATTAGCGGAGCGCTTTTATCCAAAGCGACTTACAGATTGTGAACAGCATGTCACCAGGAGAGGGGTACAGATCTCTGGCAGCTAAGAGTCAGTGGTATTGTTCCTCAAATAATCTCAAGCTTGAGTTTTACACTCTGAGTGCATAGTAGTATAGACATATTAGCAAGATAGGTAGTAGTGTAAGAATAGTAGCACAGTATTATGGTACATAATAGTAAAAACCAGCGACCACGTGAATAATGGGCGTGACAGATGAGCGTCATACAGTGTGAGGCGCTTACTCCCAGTAACTGTACATGCCATCAAGAACAGTATAGTACTCTGCCGCCACCTAGTGGTTAGAAGAAGCATTATCTTCCATTAATTTCCTACAATAACAATTACCAAAGAAAGATGCTGTGAGTACACAAAGCAAAGGTACCAGGAAGAATATATTGTGCTCTTTTTGGGGGGTTATTTGGCAGCCATATTTATGCCATTTCCATTAGACCCCGTTCACACTGGTCAGGGAGAAAACATTTTCTGGGATGAGACGTAGTGAGGGCAGCGGAGTCGTTTTGGCCTGCGGGAGGTTTTAACCCTCTCTGTGCCATCTGCCCGCACAGAACTCGGAAAAACAGCCTTTTCATATTCTGCCCCATTTAATATTGAGAGAGCATCCATGGGGGGCCTGTTCTTGTTCTTAATTTAATTGATCTATATTTGAGCCTCTCTTAGACTTTTAGTTGTGTTACTTGTCTTGTTTTTGTCTGGAACTTGTTTTATGTATTTGTTATGTTTTGTTTGGTGGATCAGGTCGCTCTTGTAAATGAGACAATGCTATTTTTACCTGTATAAATAAAGGTTTGAAATGAAATTAAACAAGCTGTTAGGTTAGTACTAGAGTAGTAACCTCGTTCCCCCTTTATCTCCGTGAGATAAGGTAAAGAACTACTGCCGAAAGTGTCTATGGGGTGTAATTTCCGGTGTATGTACTTCCCCTGGAAGCTGCCTCCGAACGGACCAAACTTTTCCCGAATCCTGTCGGAAAACAAGCTATAGAACGTCCCGGTCATGTAGTAAATTCTTCAGGCAAAGCCGTTGCAGTGGCTTAGACGAGGAAAATATTGTGCACTTCACACGTTTCTATAATTGTTTTGTCGAAACCGGAAAGCCTGTAGCCTGTACTTCCTGTACTTCCGTTTATACATTTTAGGAGGCATATCTTTACCAGCCTGGTAGAGTAGTAGCCCCTTCCGTGACTGCTGATGATCATACAGCAGTCACTTACTCAACCTACAGTAACTAGCCATGGGAACATTCACTCTGAAGCACTGGTTATTTACCAACTGTTCGTTCTAAATTTATCACAGAGAAATGTCATAGGTACTCACAGTTGCACAAGGGTTTCACACACAAAACCGGGGTGGTTTGAAAGCTCGGCGTTGCTAATAAACATTTTTAGAAAAAATGATAAACTGGTCAACACTGCATTATTTCCGGCGTTGGGTGCATGATGTGATCACAGCGCAGGCGCACCAGGCCGCCAAATATGGAAATAAAGCCGTTTTGAGCAGTGTTGAGCATTTATAAAAAATATTTAAAAGAACAGTTCGTAAATAACCAGTGCTTCAGAGTAGGGATGTCCGATATTATCGGCATACCGATATTGGCATTAAAATGTGATATCGGAAAATATCTGTATCGGTTTTAAAAAAAATATATATATATTTTTTTTTAAACATTTCTATAACCTTTATTTACCCAGGCAAGCAAGGAAGAACACATTCCGATTGTATTTATTGTCAAAAGTATGCATAATGTTGTGTTAATTCCACAACAAGACATATGTAATGTTAATTACCTTAAATTATTCAGTTTTTGGGGGGGGGGGGAAACCCTGCATATATCGGTATCGGTTGATATCGGTTGATATCGGTATCGGACATTAAGAGTTTGAACAATATCGGTCTATCGGTATCGGTAAAAAAGCCAATATCGAGCATCCCTACTTCAGAGTGAATGTTCCCATGGCTAGTTAGGTCGAGCAAGTGACTGCTGTATCATCAGGGGCTAGTAGAGTAGTTAGTAGTAATACTTACATCTCTGATAGTAGGCGGTTGTAACAGGTCAGGTGAGCGGTCGATCTAATATCTAGTACGTGTGTCGTCTGTCTCCTCCTCCTCCTCTTCTTCAGAAGCAGCTGTTGCTGGACGACGGTCAGAACGTGTTGATGAAGAAGGTGCTGGACACCTACCTACTCTTCTTCCAGATCAACCAATCAACCGCCGGCCTGCGGCACGTCTTCGCTGCCCTCAGACTCTTTGTCCAGAAGGTACCTGCTGCACACACACACACACACACACACACACACACACTGTTACGACCCTGGCTCATGGGTACGCAACCTATGTGTAATCAACACCAAAACCCTGTGCTCTAACTCAAAAATGCTACTAAACAAAGGAACTACTAATATAACTATAAGCTAATGTACTGGTAACCCAATGGACAAGGACTGTAAGAACCTGACAGCTCTTTCACTAGGCACAGACCGTGCATGTGTGTTTCTGGGTCTGCCTTTGAAGCTCCCCAGCAGGTAACCAATCAGCACTAATTGGCTAATTGGCAGCCCTCACCTGCCTGCCCTGGTGACACAGGAGTGACCAGGCCTCTAGTACATAACACCTCCCCCACCAAACTGGTTGCCCAAGAGGCAACCACTACACAACAAACCATAAACAAAACAAAAACAACTGTGACCCCTTAGGTGTCAGGGCCTCTACCACAACAGCGATAACGGGTACCACAAACACCGGTACTATGATCGTGAGAGGGCGTCTGCTAGCACGTTGTCCCTCCCACGAATGTGGCGAATATCCAAGTTATACGCCTGGAGGAACAAACTCCATCGCATCAAACGATGGTTCGAATTCACCATGCTGTGAAGAAAAACCAAAGGGTTATGGTCTGTATACACAACAAGGGGTAAACTAGAGGATCCAACGTAAACATAAAAATGGTTCAAGGCAAGAACCGGGTCGGCCCCTGTCGAACACGACCACCGATACCGATCTGTCAGAATTATACTGCAAACCAAAATCAACCTGAGAACTGCGCTTAACAGAACAGAACACAGCACAACAAAACCATAAATCGCTGATACCACCACCGCACCCATATCCATCCCACCTGGCACTGGCAGTTCAGGATACTGCACAGCGTGACCCTCCAGAGTAGGCTGTACCGCCTCAGGTACAGCCCCAGTGTACCGGGAACCTGGCAGTACGACAGTCACAATAACGTCTGGAACACCATCTAAAATGGCGTCACCCAAAATAACTTTGTCCTGATCAAAATCAAAATGGCTGCCACTCAACAGACCAGGTCGCGAAGGCGGCTCCTGCTCCACAGGACACAGGTAACTAGGTTGACCATCACACCTAGTGCATGGCAGAGAATCAGTGTGGACATGTGGATCAATGTCAGAATCATCAACTGACATACTGGGACCATCCCTGCCCACAAGTGAAACATTAGGGACAATAGAGCTATTGTGGGAAGGCTGGCAGCCTAAGTCAAGCTTAGTAGCCCCTCCAACTAGAACGGTGTCACCTGAAAAAACAGCACCTCTCATAGCATCCTTCCCACACTCCTCCTCCAATTCGTTCGTGGCCTCAGCCACCGTACAGGCTGGGAAGACCTTGAGACACTGCGCTGCCATATCATCTCCTGTCACATGCTTTTCCGGCACTCCTGTCAACTCTGGTTTCACCACCGGGCCTAACACAAAACCACAATCAAGAGAATCATTATGCAGAGGTACAT
>NW_028171010.1:0-7500 GCF_963971535.1 Notolepis coatsorum | reverse complement strand
AGCGTGTTAGATCACATAGAAGCATGTTAGAACACATAGAAGCATGTTAGAGCACATAGGAACATGTTAGAACACATAGAAGCATGTTAGAACACATAGAAGCATGTTAGAACACATATAAGCGTGTTAGAGCACATAGAAGCATGTTAGAACACATAGACACACGTTAGAACACATAGAAGCATGTTAGAACACATAGAAGCATGTTAGAACACATAGAAGCATGTTAGAACACATGTTAGAACACATATACGCACGTTAGAACACATAGAAAGCATGGTTATTCTTCATTCATCATTCATTACACCACAGAAATCAGAAGTCATTATAATACAATTTGGTATGAAGTTATGGAAAGGTCTCGTCTGAGTGGGAGTTACAGTAAATGGGAGAAGAAAAAGCGTGGGAACCCTGTATTTCTTCCGTGGGCACTTTAAAGCATACACACGGAGGATATACACACTAAACACGTTACACACCTACTTACAAGGTTGACGTGTTTTTCGCCCCCCCCCCCCCAGAACACGACCTTCCCGGCGGAGGTGAAGGACCTGACCAAGCGGATCCGGACGGTGCTGATGGCCACGGCCCAGATGAAGGAGCACGAGAAGGACCCCGAGATGCTGGTGGACCTGCAGTACAGCCTGGCCAACTCGTACGCCAGCACCCCCGAGCTGCGGCGCACCTGGCTGGAGAGCATGGCCAAGGTGCACGTCCGCAACGGGGACCTGTCCGAGGTACGTCACGTAAAGGATTAGGCTACACTAATTATTATAGTATTAAAACTGATTAAAGAAAGTTGATTTAATTTTTAGAAAAAATACTAATTTAATCAGATTAATCACTTTATTCAAATTGAGGATTTAGTTTGAGGACATTTAAGTAAATTGAGTAAATGAATTGCCTACTGCCCCTTTAACAACTTATGCAACAACTATACTGCCCTGTCAAGGCAGACCGCAGTAACTTCCAAACAGTGAAACTGAGAAAAATGGCTTTAAAGTTTTTTGACTTGCCATCCATATATCCAATCCATATATCCATATATCCAAAATGTGTTATAGGTAGATTTTATTTGGATCATCATCATTCCAATATATTCAGGTGTTAAATTTCATTTTCAAAATGGCTAGGTTAAGTTATGAAAGCTGGAGGGAAAACAACATTGTATTTGAAGTTACTGCACTTTGCCTGTACATTACCTGTATAATTATTTAAGGAAATCGTGCAGCAGAGTGCAGTATCTGCTTTTTTGGGGTTAATTAAAATAATTGTCATATTTTTGTATGCCTAAAAATTACTTCATTAATACATGTTAAATCTGGGTACTATCATCTATCTACCTATAACACATTTATTACAAGACATTAACATCTGAAACTTGGTCACAAGATAAAACATTTATTGACAAGGTCAATTTCACTCATAACTCAATTTATACTTTTTCTAGTTACTGCGGTTAGCCTTGACAGGGCAGTATAGTTTCAGTTTCACTTGTAGAGAGGATTTAACTTAACGTGAAGCCGAGACTGAAGAAGACTTGAGAACAGATGACATGATGTTACACAACAATGGTAGTGGATTTATCAATATTTTTTGGATTTAAACACAGTGGCAGCAACTGGAGAAGAGCTCAGATGATCTGGTGGTGTGTAGTGCTTAAAAAAAAAAAAAAAAAAACGATCAGCTGTGAGAGTCCGCGGTCGCGGGCGAAAGTTGACGTGTGTTTGCGAGCGTGCGTGTGTGTGTGTGTGTGTGTCTTTCCATTGGTTACCATTATTGGGCGAACAAGAAAACGAAACAAAACTGCAAAATTGTAATGACCCTGCTGTGTTACAAACATTTAATTAATTCATCATGGATGGTTTTGTTTTAGGGACACATAGGCTGTAGAAAACGGGAAGGGAGGAGGGGAGAGCCGAGTGCAGAGTGTCCGCGCGCGTTGTTAATTCTGTCCGCTTGTCACCGTGCCTAAGCAAGCTTCAATGTTTTATTCATCATCTACATTTGGCAATACAAGCTTTAATATTCAACGTTAAAGATCAATGTATTGTAAAGTAAAGCAAAGATATTGAGCATAGATTTGTAAAATGTGCAAGTGCAACCCTACTTTCACCTAGTGGTATTATGAGACGTATCCCTCGTATGGCTGGCGTGCCGCACCGTGGCGGCCATACCGTAAATTCGCGGGACGAATACACGTACCGTTACACACCCCTACTATATATATATTATTCCTAAAATTGCTGCACTTTGTTAAAAATGTGTTAGGGCAGCAGTGGCGGAGCCCAATAGCAGAACACAGGAATAGAGAGAATGGAGCGTTTTAGGTTGGATTTAATATATAGACATCAAGCAGACAGGTATTTGGATATACAGGAATGTGAAAAAAGTAGTAGAACACGCTCACCTCACTAGACTTGACACTGGGTGCTGTAACCTCTGATATCATACATAAAAATAGGGAAACAATGTCCAGGCACGCACTCCAGGTTTTTCCAAATTTATTGGCAGCCTGTAATCATGACGTTTCGGTGTGAACACACCTTCTTCAGAATGGCTTGCATGAAGCATGAAGGGTAAGTGACCCTAGTATATACAAGTCAAACCGGAAGTGACAACATAGGAAGTGACAACACATTCCCACAAGAGATCTGCAAAAAAGTACAAAATACCACTTACAAGCACAACCTTTTCAGAATTATGTAAATAAAAAAGAAGCATGTAAATAAAAAAGAAACAGTAAATCACAAAGAGATATCTATATATAGTTATATATATATATTATACAGAATAGGCCTACATCTTAAACTCTAAACATAAACACTCATGACCCATATAAGCCATCTTTCAATTATAAATATAAAGAATGATAAATGAAAATAGTAAACAATTGAATGAAATGAAATAATCAAATGAAACAGGTCAAAACATTTTCCTCATTGAGGCCTCTAGGCTCTAGACAATCCAGAAAATGAATATAAAAGCATTCCCTTTGTAGCAAGAGCCTGTCTCTGTCGCCGCCTCTTGGTGGTCTCAAGACCTGCTCTATACCCATGTATTTTAAGCCAGAAATATCATGTCCTAACTTATTAAAGTGCCTTGCAACTGAAGACTTCTCGTAATTTTTTAGATATACAGGAATGTGCAATAGGCACGAGCAGGTGCACTCCTCGTGCTGCACGGGAACGTCCAGGTGGGTGGTGTCTCGGGAGACAGCGTAGCTCGAGAGCGGTGGTCCTGGGGCACAGGGAGAACAAAGGTTAGGACAAGGCAGGCAATAAGGAAAGAGCAGAAAGGCTTAGTGTGCGTCCTCGTACCTAGGTTGTTAGGATAACACTGCGACGAGGGACGACAGGTACCGTGGGTTGATGTAGGGGCTGTTGATGAGGGAATCCCTCACAGCCGCGCTGATTGATGTCCCTCTGGCAGCGTGGGAATGCTGGGGTCGGATGCTGCCCATATAAGGGTGTGGAAGCAGGAGGGAAGAGGAAGGCTCTCGCCGTGATTAAGGCTCGTCACCAACGCAAGAGACACCGGGTTCGAATCCGGCTGTCGGCGTTGCCTCCGGCTTGGTCCGGCCGTCATACTAACTCAATTGGCAGAGTTAGCGGGTGGAAGTCGAAGGGTGGTAATCTAGACGTTGTGGACAGCGACTCCTACAGGTCGATTGGGGGACGCCTGCACAGCAGAGACAGGAAATGGCGGGGGTATAGTGTGAGCCTCCCACGCGTCACATCTCGCCAATGAGAGTCCGCGCTGGCAGGTGAAAAGATGTGACAGGCTGCCTCCTCGTGTACCGGAGGGGCCACACGTGATGCAAGGCTTCTATCCTCCCTACAACCGGCCAGTGGGGGGAATATGCGAGCAACGTTCAAGACAGGGGAGGGGAGAATTGGCACAGTGGAATTGGGATGGGAGAAAAATAGAAAATGGGAGAGAAAAAGTAGATCAAAAAGAAAAAAGATTATTCCTGAAACATTTGAGAATGTCAGTTTGTGTCACGGTCTCGGTTTAGTGTATCACACTTCCCATCAAACACACAGTTCAATATGAAGGTAAACGGTGCATTTATATAGCCGTATTTATATAGCAGTATTTATATAGCAGCTTTTATCCAAAGCGCTTTACAATGTTGTTCCTCACATTCACCCGTTCACTCACACATTACTCACACGCCAGCGGCGGAGGCGACCACGCAAGGTGCCGACCTGCTCAACGGGAGCAGTTAGGGATCAAGTGTCTCGCTCAAGGACACTTCGACACACTGCCCCCCGGAGGAGGAGCGGGAATCGAACCGGGAACCTCCGAATTACCAGACGACTGCTCTACCTCCAGTCCTGAGCGAGCCACTGTCGCCCCCCCTCCCCCATACTGAACGCACATCGACTGGATTATCATCAGCATGTCATATCAGATATCATCCAACTTAGCCCTTCGGAGCACAGACCACCACACTGACCACACTACCTACCGCCTTAAAGTCCACAGAAAACACATCATTCTCCTCCGCTGCTCCCCGACTCTGGAATCAACTCCAACCCCTGCATCACTTACGTTTTCACATCTGTACACACCTATATTTTAGTATTATTATGTATTTAAAAATGTTCTCTCTGTCTTGTCTCTAAGCTGTCTCCCTCTCTCTGTAGTATCCCCACCATGTCGTCATTGTGAACGTCCATGTACTGTGTTTGTCCGTATGCTATAATGCCATGTATGTAAAGCGCTTTGAGATGCCTAATGTAAGGCGCTATATCAAATAAATGTATTATTATTATTATTATTATTATTATTATTATTATTATTATTATTATTATTATTATTATTATTATTATTATTATTATTATTATTATTATTATTATAATATATATATATATATTTCCCCCCATTATATCATATCACCCAGCCTTACTCGGAAGGCACTTCGTAAGAAAGAGTTGTAATGGTGAGAAAATATCGAGGATGTTGAAATATTGATCTGATTGTTGTGTTTTGACTTTTGTTTCCTCCAGGCGGCCATGTGCTACATCCACATCTCCGCTCTGATCGCAGAGTCTCTGAAGAGGCGAGGTGAGTCCGCCCGACATCACGCCGCCGTACGGCGACTAAACCCACTAACTCTGCGTGGCTGCTTAGTGCTTAGTGTGTGTGCTTAGGGGCTGCTTAGTGTGTGTGCAGGGGCGTGTGTGAGCTTGGCGTGCGTCGTGCAGGGCCGTGCACAGGTAGTAGGGCCGAAGGGGGGGGCTTGAGCACCTGCCCTTTTTTTGCCCCAAGTGCCCGGGTTAAGTCCCCCTTTTTGTAGCTTGAGCCCCCGCCCCCAAAATTGTCTGTGCATGTCTCTGCGCGTGCGTGTGTGTGTGTGCGTGCACGTGTCCGTCCAGGCATGTGTGTGTGTGTGTGTGTGTGTGTGTGTGTGTGTGTGTGTGTCTGTGTCTGTGTCTGTGTCTGTGTGTGTGTGTGTGTGCGGTGTGTGTGTGTGTGTGTGTGTGTGTGTGTGTGTGTGTGTGTGTGTGTGTGTGCACGTGTCCGTCCAGGCATGTGTGTGTGTGTGTGTCTGGTGTGTGTGTCTGGGTGTGTGTGTGTGCATGCGGTGTGTGTGCGGTGTGTGTGTGTGTGTCTGGGTGCGTGCGTGCGTGCGTGTGTGTGTGTGTGTGTGTGTGTGTGTGTGTGTGTGTGTGTGTGTGTCTGTGTGTGTGTCTGTGTCTGTGTCTGTGTGTGTGTGTGTGTGTGTGTGTGTGTGTGTGTGTGTGTGTGTGTGTGTGTGTGTCTGTGTCTGTGTGTGTGTGTGTGTGTGTGTGTGTGTGTGTGTGGGTGTGTGTGTGCGGGTGGGTTCAGTCTAACCTCTAACCTTCAGGGGAAGATCCAGTGGCAGCAATAGGAAGCCTCTGTATCATTCAGCCAAGCTTTGTATCTCTATACTAACATCCTCACGGCTGCCTCCGTCTCAGACCGACCTCTCCAGCGCTCCCTACACCAGTCTGTATCTATACTAGGGCTGTCAAGTTAATGCTTTAATTTTGGGTGATTAATTTAAATTATTTAAAGCGTTAAAAAAAATTTTTTATCTAGATTATTCTACGGAGTGAAACATGTTCAACGTTCGGAACTTTCAGCCGTATCTTTGCTTGTTCTTTTTTGCATCGACTCATGCACCTGTTTGAAAATCATCTGACATGAATTAATGAAACACATTTTGTTGTTAATTATGATTTACATTACTGGTAGTTCATACAAGACATTATCGTCCTCTAGTCTAAGCCAATCTGCACTTTAACATATTAGGCCTGGGTTGTTTTTATTTCTGTTAGATATAAGAAAGGAGGTCTTTAAAGCTGAGTCAATGTTGATGGTTTTGTTGAGCATTTGTATTTCACAGGAGAGACACTGTATTCAAAAGATCAAAGAAAGCTATGGAATAGTCTTTGAATCTAAATAGACTTTCTTTGTGTTGATTCTACATTAATTCCACGATTTTACTCAAGTAAATATCTGTCACAAGCTTCGGTCTTAAGTAGAAAAATGCGATTAATAGCATTTTTTTTTTTTTTTACGATCTTTTTTTTGGCGTTTTATCGCTTTATTACTACTGGGCAGTCCAGTAGGGAGAGACAGAGGAGGAATGGGAGACAGAGTGGGGGGAAGACATTCGGGAAATAACGACGGGTTCGGGATTCGAACCCTGGTCCGCCCGTGTCGCGGCTGAGCGCGCTATGTGGTTCGCCACTGGGGCGCCCAATCGCGATTAATTTATTAATAAATCAATCCAGATTCATCTTGATTAATCTAGATTAAATACAGAAAATTGTGCGATTAATTAGTTAATATTTTTTTTATCTATCGACAGCACTAATCTATACTAACATCCTCACGGCCGCCTCGTCTCAGCCCAACCTCTCCAGCTACATCACTCTGTCTTCTTGGAGGGGGGGGGGGGCTGTTGAAATCATTATGCATGCCTGGAAAAGAGTGATCGCACTGTGTCGACTTAAGTCTCCGCTACCGCATGCCTTCTTGAGTGTACGTGGCTGCCCGCGTTTGAGTTGGAGTGCAGCGGTGTTGTACAGCCCAGCGTGGAATACTGAGAAGACGTTACGGACGACGGTCCATCAATCAACGTGTTGTTACAGACAGTCATACAGGCGGGGCTTGACATTCACTTTTTGGCTCGTCACCAGCCACTGTGGCTAGTGGTTTTCCAAGTCACTAGTAGTAGCCACTCAGCATTTTCACCAGCCAAAAATCACACACACACACACGCACACGCACGCACACACGCACGCACGCACGCACGCACGCACGCACACACACACACTCTATCCAAATATCCAGTTTGTTTTTATAGTGTAAAAGTTTGGTTACTTGAGACAGAGAGAGAGAGAGATACTCTCATGACGCGCAACGCAAGTAAGCACGCACTGCGTTCGAGAGAGAGAGAGAGAGAGGATGAGAGAGAGAGAAGAGAGAGAGAGAGAGAGAGAGAGAGAGACAGAGACAGAG
>NW_028171011.1:0-1000 GCF_963971535.1 Notolepis coatsorum | reverse complement strand
ACATCTATGGCGGACCGGGCCAAATCTCCTCTTTCCAATGACCGAGTTCAATCTGGATTTAGTATCACCAGGCGTGCAGCAAGAACCGTGAATGAAATCTACTGTGAATACAGTTACTTTTTTATTATGAGATTCCTCCGCCATTTTCAGATTGCAACGCCGTTCTTTGCTAGACGTTCACAGAAAGGTAGATAAACTAACTGTGTTCTAATTTATGCCAATAACATTCAGTTTTGTGGTAGATAATTCCGAAAAATAAGATAAATTAAAAAGATTATCGACAAGTATTTTGATTGACAGGTGCTGGCTTGAGCTGTATAGTGTAATTTTTCAAAATTCCAACAGCATTCGAAAGCAATGGGTCTCCTCTCCTCATATGACTACAAACAAAATGGCGGTGAATTTTTTTTGCGTCTATATTCGCCTGTTTCCAAATACATTTCCAGAACTCATATTTCACTAATAACAGTTTAACCTATTGATAAACAAACGTATTGCTGAAAATATACACTATGACTGCTGTTTTGACAGGGTTAGGGTCTTTACTCTTCGCGACATTGAAAAAAATATTCAACATTAATTCATACAGTCTGTAGATATGGATTTATGACGTGATGCCACTCGCGGACCGCTCGGGCTAAAGAGGTTTGTGGTATTTTCTATCGTGTTCCTCAAGGTCTTGGTGTCTTAATGTGGTATTGCAGAGGGACTTTTGACCATGTTTATCATTTCTCAAGAGGTCAAAGATGGTTAAGCTGTGTAACAAATCAACCCAAACATTGCTGCAACAACTTATGACACATAATTGATATGATATCATAATGTTCTTATACACTCTAAAATAAAAAATAAAATATGTAATGAGCGGCTAACCAAATCACAATGTTTATTACACATTTATGACTAGAGAAAGTTGTCAGAGGTTAAACAGGAAGCAGGAAGTGTGAGTAATACCACCTTTCAGACGATAATTAACTTAAATACCATTTAGGAATGAACT
>NW_028171012.1:0-1000 GCF_963971535.1 Notolepis coatsorum | reverse complement strand
TTATTTTTACTTTCTCTTTTTCCCCCTTTCTTTTTCCGTTTGTCTCCCATCCCAATGGTAGTCGTTATGCCAATTCCCCAATCCCCTACCTGGTCGTTGCGTGCTCTGCCCCCTACCGTCGGTCTGGGAGGGCGGAGACTATCACATGCTTCCTCCGACACATGTGTACCCACAGCCCACCACTTCTTTTCACCTGGCGGCGCGGACTCTCACGGGGGGAGTGTAACGTGACCTCCCCCAGGATCCGACCTCGCTGTGCATGCAGGAGCCCCGACCAATCTGTAGGAGTCGCTGTTTTACAACGACCAGGACCCACCCTCTAACACCGCCAATTGTGTCAGTATGGACGGTCGGCCAACCCGGAAGCACCACAGCTGGCTTCGATCCCACTGTCTCTGTGGTGGTGGGCAGACGCTTAGACCGCTGCGCCACCCGGCCGCGCCTCAGGGTGGATTTAAATATACTATAATACATAATTAAAATGATGGCGCTGGTATTCCGGCACAATGAATAGTGTATCGCCAGGCTTGATATAATGGATACACACTACAAAGTATGACGAGCGTTATATTCAGTAAGGGGTGGGAATCACCAGAGGCCCCACGATACCATAATTATCACGATACTAGAGTCACGATACTATAATATCAGTATCGTGATATTAAGCGATATGTTGCGATTTATTACCTTTTTTCAACTGCAAATGATGTCCCC
Source organism: Notolepis coatsorum (assembly GCF_963971535.1). Classification (NCBI taxonomy): domain Eukaryota; kingdom Metazoa; phylum Chordata; class Actinopteri; order Aulopiformes; family Paralepididae; genus Notolepis; species Notolepis coatsorum. The sequence continues at coordinate 286 of NW_028171012.1, read as the reverse complement.
GATGGAAAACGTTGTCGACATATGCAATAGAAATATATATATATATATATATATATATATATATATATATATATATATATATATATGTAGCAGGGTGGATTATCCCTACTTAGTGAGGGTGAGATTCTGCTAACACCGGATAGTAGGAACCTGGAGGAGCTAAGTCCAGCAGCAGTCCTTGGTGAAGAAGAGTCTTATCTTCCGCCTGTAGCATGCTTGGCGCGACACGCTTATAACTCAAAACACTTGATTTACCTAATAGCCGGTGTGGCTATACTAGCTCTCG
>NW_028171013.1:2500-25000 GCF_963971535.1 Notolepis coatsorum | reverse complement strand
GAACCTGCCTTGTTGTACATAACCACCAGTGGAAAGAACCTGCCTTGTTGTACAGAACCGTTGGTGGAACATTTTGTTTCAACTGTAGCGGAATAAACTATTATAATTATATACAAAAAGAAGCACACACACACATACAGAGGAACATACATATGCACACACACTTGAGCAGATGAACATACATGTGCACACACACGCAAGCAGATGAACATACATGTGCACACACACACAGGGACATACATGCGTACGCAGAGGAACATATACACAGTATGCACACACACACACACACGCGCAGAGGAACATACAGTACATGCACACACAGAGGAACATACATTATGCACACACACACAATTTAATTTCCCTGTTTCGCTGTCATGGCAGAACTCCTCCATTCTCCAGTGAATACCACGCCCACAACACCAGAGGGAGTTCCACAAATCATGTGCAACCCAAATTCGTCACAAACAAGGGACTAAACACGTTTCGCAATTATGCCACAACAATGTGGAACGCCCTACCCACAGCCGTAAAAAAAGTTTAATCCCTACCCACATTCAAAACCACTCTTTAAAGAGCACCTACGGGAGGCTGCAATTCCAAACTGGCCACCTTAAATGCCCAACCCCCCCGCCCCCACCCACCCACTCCTAATAGACAGTCTCTTCCCCATCATATGTATATATTTTCTGTTAGGATCTCTGGGTAACAGTACTGTATATTTGCATATTGTATATGTCACAAATGTAACAGTACTATATACCTGTATGTCATGTATGTCCCTATGTCATAAATGGCATGTTGTGTATGTCATAAATGTCACTATGAATTGAAAATGGGGGACCCTGATGTAAACAAGACAAACGTCTTTCTCTGGTCTGCATCCCCTTAACAATTGTGTGTATTGAGCCGTACTGTATTGTACCCATTCTGCAATCTGTTAAATAAAGTTTTCATTAATTCATTCATCCCCTTTTTCTCCCAGACTCACTTTGCTAACCTTTCCTCTATCAGTGGTTCTCAAACTACGGGTTGCGACCCAAATTGGAGTTGCGGGTAGATGACAGTGGGGCAATTTTGCATTGGCAAGCAATTTTTTTAATCAAAATAAAAAAATTAAATGTTTTAATGTTCTGGCAACATATTTTGGCTAAATATGCCTTGTTTTATAAATGTGTATTGATAACATAGTACTGTAATAAAATTGTCTAATAAATATGCATGATCAAGTTCAACAACGTGTGCTTTTATTTTGATATTCCTTAATTCCACATTGAAATTACGCAATACATTAACTCATTGACTGCCGCGCTGTTTTCCCATCTTTACTCAATGGCGCCAGCGTTATTGACCATTTTCGCGATGTTTGCGGACCCATCGTGTGTTCTGTATTATAGCTATGGAGACAATTAATAGTATGGCTCATTTGACAGGCATTGTTTATAGTCCAACACTGACAAACCAGTTAATTTCTACATACTTTAGTTTGTGCGCTATTCCACGCTACACATCGCCCATTTTCAAAATAATCCAGTCTTTTGTTCTAGATCGCGTGATATGGCGTGTTATATGCATATGACCAAATCGTTCGGGTTGCTCGCCTGAAACCTATATTATTTCCAAATCAAAGGTATATACCAGTGGAGGTTATTGTATGACTACTAGTGAGGCAGTGCTTCACTAGTAATAATACAAATAAAAAAGAAACACATAAAACATATATATATATTTTATTATTATTACTTGTTTTGTAATTTATTTTTATTTTTATTAGAAATGTTCTCCTCTGTGAAAAGAAAATGCCAGTGAATTTTTTTTCTTTCAAAAATGTCCAAGTCACATTTCACTGTCCACCTGTCAATCATTCATGAGTTTCAGCTTCACTGGGCGAGAACCAGGATTATAATAATCCAATCAAAATAGCTATTTGAGCTTCAAATACATCTTTTAAAACTGGCCCGTGCAGTCGAGCATGCACCACTCACGAACGGGGGTTGAATGATTGACAGCCCTCAACGTTCTGACACTCAATCAGAGAAGAGCTGCGTGACTGTGATGATGTCATCAAGTTATCCGGCTGTAACAACACACACTGCGGTGAAATTTGAGAAAAGAAAAAGAGATTAGCCTAATATAATAATTAATTCATCTTTCGATCTTTATTGTTCAACTGTAGCCTATTGTGCAATGTGCATCATGTTTTTATATATATTTTTATAGTGTGGTGGCGGTCGCTAACGCTAGTTGTAGCCAGAACCTTCTGGTCAGCTAGCTAGCTACTAGTTTAGCAAACTCCTAGCAGCAGGTTTCCTCGTACGACGCACGGCGTCATGGCTATTGTTTACACTTTCCATGGGATTAATGCATGTGTCTCAAGTCTGACTATTCAACGGAAGATGAGATCGGTCGAGTGAGTGCTTTCTCACTGCTTTGGCAATGCTGTTGTGTTGACTTGAATCGCTTGGGTGACCACAGTTATACAGTCCCGAAAATGGAACGTTTCACAAAAGACTGCTGTTTGCATTTCTGGATTTGCAACATTGAACGAAATATCGAAGGATGGATATTATTTACAAGTGATCAAGGGACTGGTACACTATTTCCTCGTAAAGAAGTAACATCAATGGTGAGTGGATTTAAAATATATATATATATATATTTAGTAGCTGTGTGCGTCTGTGTTGATTATCAATAATTTGGCTGTATTTTACTCCATGGCTAATGAACGATTTCTTCTGGACCACTGCGTCCAGTGTGTGTCAGTCAGGGGCGGATTTAGGATTGTAGGAGATCCGGGGCTTAGCCCAGATGGGCCCCCCCCCAGGCAAGGGGTGGTTTGGAGGGGGTCATGCACGACCCCCTCCACGATTTTTTTTTTTTAAATTTAATGAACCTGTACGTGCAATTTCCTGCAATATAGAGCCTTCAATCTTGACCAATAAAGCTGCTCTTTTCACTATAAAACTCAGTTAACCATAACGTAGTTATGGTTGATTTATATATTGGGGGGGGATATATCATATTTTTCATATAATCAAAAAGTGGTGGAGCAAGATCATACCTTTGCTCCCCCAAGTTCAATAGTGGGAGAGCAGAGATGCTCCGAATGCTCTTATGGCCAGGCGTCTATGATTCACTGATACAAAGTAAAATAGTGCAGTGCAATAAAATAGTTAGTAAAATAGAATAAAATAATGCAATAGTGCATTGCAATAAAATAGTTATCATCGTATTTTTTTGGGAGGCCGGTAAGGAGTGCATTACAGTAGTCGAGTTGGCTTGAGATAAATGCATGGATCTGGTTTTCAGCCTCCTTTTGATTTATAAATGGCCGTACTTTAGCTATGTTTCTAAGGTGGAAGAATTAAGTTTTTGTCAACTTGTTGATTGTGATTTAAAGCTTGGGTCTGAGTCTACCATAACACCAAGACTTAACTCACTCAAATACAGTTAGCAGCTGGATAGACCACAGATACAGATGGAAATTAGCTTCTGCTAAATCTGGTGCAAACATATTTTCATGTAACAATGATGAATTGTAAAAAAAAAAAAAAAAAAAAAAAAAAAAAATTATTTTTTTTAATTTTTTTTTAAATAGATTCAGGGCTTTTCAGAATACATCCGGGGCTTGAGCCCAGGTAGCCACCCCCTAGCTCCGCCCCTGGTGTCAGTGTGTGTGTGGCGTAGTGATGTTAAGATTCACCGATTCGCATCGGTGCACCGGCATAAACTTTCACGATGCGAGTGCACCGGTGGAAAAAGTGCGCATCGGCTAGAATTCAGGTTGAACTTGCGATGCATCTGTTGTAGCATCAGTTGCATTGGTCAAAACCGATTCATTCATATAATTTCCTCTCATCCACTTCTGTCAGCAGTGCACTGTACACAGTCACAGCACACAGCAGATACTATCTTTGCTTCGCTACTACAGAAGGCGAGAGCCACGTCACAGTTATCAACAAACAGGGGCGGTCAGGTGGCGTAGCGGAGATTGCGCTCGTCACCAATGCAAGAGGCTGCGGTCTCAACTCCCAGAGTCAGCATTGCCTTGGCTTGGGCTGATCGCTATATTAACTCGTTTCGCTGGGTTAGGGGGAGGGAAGCCGTGGGTGGGAAACTGGCGTTGTGGACAGCGATGCCTACAGGTCAGGTCTGGGCGCTTGCTCAGCGGAGGCAGGACTTGATGAAGGCAGCGTGACCTCCCACGCGTTACGCTTCACCAATGAGAGCCCTCGCTGCCAGGTGAGAAGAGAGTCACTGGCTGTCGCCGCACGTGTCGCCACTGGTATTATCAACAAGAGTCCTCTGTGTCCACGTCTGAATATAACTTGTCCTTAACCGATGAGGCAGTCCTTTTCTCCGTCTTCTTCAGCTTTTCTCTTTCATCTCTGATCTTCTTACGCTTTTCTCTCTGATTTCCCTTCCAGTGACCTGTGGCCCTGTATTTATAGCAGGCCTGGGTCCAGTTGATGACCTCACAGATAGTGACATCAGAACAGGTTTTCCTCCAATCCCAAACAGTTCGTTTCTGAGTTTGAAAATGTAGGCGTTGCTTCCCACTAACTGCCCAGCTGAAGACAGTATTTCTTTCCAACTCATTTTAAGGCTACATCATTGTCACTATTACCTTTAATACACATGTTATATGAATATTAAGTTACTTCTCTCAAGGACACACATTTCAACATAACACAGTACTTGTTTGTCCCAGAGTAAACCACAAAGCTTATAGTCCATCCATTTCAGTGTATTTATACGGCATTTCATATTATTTGACTTATTCAACTTGTTTACCTAGATTCATTAACACATCCACCGCCAAAAACGGCTTACGACGGGTTTCAAGGTCATGCGAATTCCGCCATTCCACAGCGTACGCCGTTATTGAGATCATATTTCATTTTGATTTCACAACCGTGCAACGCTTCAATACCGCCGCCTGGTAGATGATCGGGCGAGTTACAACCGGAAATGGATCTCTGGTGATCTCCGTGCATCTGGGAAATGTGTCCGGCAGTCACATATTGTTGCAGGACTCTAGACACACATCCGTGTATATGGATCGCTGCCATAACTCAATAATCGATATGATTTGGGCGTTTATTTCGCCATACAAACCGGAAATGGATCTAGTCGATCTACGTCAAGTGGGATCTTTTTCCTCCAGTTTCATCGGCGAACGGTAAGAGGACAGTAACGTTACTTTCAGCGTGATTGTTTATTATTATTAATGCAAACCTCTCTGATCAATATATCACCCATACTACATTGCGTTTACTGACGATCACGGAATTATAAACGACCCCCCCCCCCCGTTCATCCGCACATGATGAGTCATAACGTTTAGGATCATGTACAGTTGAAATTTTGTATATAGCGTGTATCGGCAACACACGCCAGTTGATAATCTATATGCGTTTATGCCTATAACTCATGTTCTAGGAATTACTGCAGAACACGATAAAAACATATTTATATTCTAGACGGTATTTTCGTATGAATCTATGAATGAAAAAGTATAATGTTCCTACATCCTGAACGATAGATAATCGATGTTGAATGGGCCATAGTAATGTCAATTTATCAATACAATTTAAAAGGTTATAGCCCTGCAAAGAAGGTGAACATCTCCATAGGCTTAGAGTGGTGGCAGAGAGTGGTATGAGAGGGGCAAACTGTGTGGCAGTTAATGTGTTACAGTCTTAAACCATGCCTTTCTAAATAATTAGATTTATTTAACACTCGTATTAGCTATTTGAAAATTATCTTCCCTTAATCCTGTACATTTGGCTATAAACCACTCCAAGTTTACTATCATAATGTTCCCCGTGTTGAACACATCCTTTCAGTGATAATTGTAGTTTAATCAGATTTAAATTGAATATAGAAAAATACATTTCTAATGTGTCCTGATTACTAGACATTATACACTTCCTCCTCCTGTCTATGTCTCTGTGTTTGCACAACTGTTTGGCCTGCTTGTATGCAAATGCTTTTTATTTATTTTTTTAATATATTTTTTGGCGTTTTATCGCTTTTAATTTATTCTACTGGGCAGTCCACATTCGGCAAATAACGATGGGTTCGGGAGTTGAACCCGGGTCGGCCGTGTCGCGGCTGAGCGCGCTATGTGGTTCGCCACTGGGGCGCCCGTATGCAAATGCTTTTGTCTCCCTTTTCAGGTACACCCACAGCATTTTCTGATTCTTGAGTTTCTTAGTTACAGAATGAGTTATTCTTGAAAGATATATATATACTTTTTCCCACATAATACTTTGAAGATGTAATGCTTTAAGTTACTTTTTTAAAAGGCTTGATTCAACCAGATGCTCAGGCCATGTTTTATTTCATGATTATATTTGAAATGATTTTTCAAGAGCAGCCTACCTGCTCACACAACACTGTGTTGATATAGCTGTTATCACATATACATGTGATTTGAATGTTAACCCTTCATCGGCCGAATCATTGTTTGAGTCTTCGGGGGTGAATCATATCCCTTGGTTCCTTTTGTGTGTGTTGCTTTGAAGCTTACTGAGGTGTCTGTATGCAAAGTTGGTTTCTGTTGAGACATCCTGGCTTGCATGACCACAGACAAATGGTCTCTATAATGATTTCCTAGTTAAGGTCACCAGAGGATTTTAATCTAAAACCTTCCGCCTGAATTCCAAATTGGGAGTTAATATGTATAATTTAACAGCCAAATTATACTACATCATCACCAGCTGTTCCTGAAGTCTGGGGCCAGGTGGATGTTTATCAGGAAGTTTGTCAGAAGGTTATGGGAAGCTCCTTCAGATAAAATCAGTTCTTGAAGTAATCAGGTGTTGTGGCTGATGTTTGACTGAGAGGCTGAGGTTCAGCAGCTTGTTTTCACCGTGCTGCTCTTATTCACGTTTCCCTCAACGCTGAGCTGCTTTCCTGTTTTCTCAGAGAAAGTTGCCTCCACTCACAGAAACAACAGTTCAGTCTGTGTGATAGTGAGGCCTTTTGATTACAAAGCTATTTCTGGGAAGGGTCAGGAGAGCATCCTAGTGATCACTAATCAAGCCCTTTCCTATGGCATTCAGATTATATGTTGTTTTTGAGAAATGAACACCAACCTGCAGAATTAGTTTGCAACTGTAATACAGTTGAAAGGGGTTTGTAAGCATTTCTCACAAGACATTCACATATTCTTCCAGACATCAGAAATAAGAATAAGAACTGTTTGAATGGTTTTGTATGTTACTGTCGTGGAAATATTATCATGTCATTATGGATCTGTGTTGTTTTATCATGTCATACAGCTTGAGTTTCAGTCTGACCAGATTTACTGGTTAATGTGTGTATGTCTCTTTAAGATTACTCTATCATTCTCTCTCAGTCGTAACGAAGTTGCTGTTTCTACCAGCCATAGAGCCATAACCCAAGGTCATGGGAACTGTAAGATGGAGCTGTTTTTCCTTCCAGGCTTAGCCATAACATAGTCGTATTATTAATTTCTTTAACCAGCCATTTTGTTTTCTTCTACGTCATTTCATGTATTCAATTGTATGTCTGACCAGGCCTCTGGGTCAGTCCCTGTCAGACGCTAGGGGGTAAACATGTCTGTCTCTGGCGGGTGACTGGCCTGGCAGCGTGGCCACGCTGTCATGAACTTTCTTTATTAAATAAACCTTCTTATTATTATTAATAATGACTCAGAATGATTAATGTAAGCGGCTCATCGTTTGTCCTTTAATAATTCCCATTACAGATGGCGACGAGATGTTTTTTTAACCGATGGGTGTCGAGGTCGGCCGCCAAACGGACTCTGCAGAAAGGGTGAATCCTGGAATTCCGGGGGAGCGCTGTCTCGAGGCTCCTCCGTGCGAGACACCGAGGGGAGAGAACCAGCTGCGCCGTCCGCTTGGCTGTCACCTCCGGCATGAACCTTGGGGACGCGTGATAAGGAACACTCGGTGAGCTGTTGACATTCTGATTTCTGTTTAAAACATTTTTTGTTTTTAAATTTATAATTAGAGGTCTAAACTAGAACATGGTGCCGGTCAGAGCTATTTTTTAAATGTATATTACTATGTGCTCTGCAGTGGTTTTTTTTTTTCATTGTATTGGTGTATTACTGTGCTTGGTAGACTGGCGATGGTTTTTTCTATAGTTTCTCAATCTTGGTACGTCCCGAATGTATTAGGCAGGGATTAGGCTCGTGCCTTATAGACGGGGTGCGGGGGCCTACCACGAGTGTAATAAAATATGTTGACGACGAGAAGAATTATGGGGTATTTTCTTTAATTAGGTTAATATATATTTTAGAGCGATGGGGGTCGAGTTGGCCGCGAGCCGAGGCGCTATGCGGGCAGGTTGAAATCTTGGGTTTCAGGGAAAGCGCTTTCTTCTCCTCAATACTCCCCCGCATAAATTATGGGAAGGGAGTGAGGAACCGCCTGCTAGCGTCCGTTTGGCTGCCAACTACGGCTAGAATCCATGGGAGCGCGTGGAGCATTCTGTTTAGAAGCGGTTATTTATAAAGTAGCCATTCTGTTTAAAAGCGGTTATTTATAAAGTGGCCATTCTGTTTAAAAGCGGTTATGTATAAAGTAGCCATTCTGTTTAAAAGCGGTTATTTATAAAGTGGCCATTCTGTTTAAAAGCGGTTATGTATAAAGTAGCCATTCTGTTTAAAAGCGGTTTTTGTTTCTATCTATCAAGTAATTATGTGAGTGGGGTATTGAAATAAGGATAATGTGTGTAACCCCCCTGTGTTTCCTTGAGTACTGGGATTTGAGGGCTGTACGCTGTTTACAGAGCTTTTTGTCTCCGAGTGCTCAGGAGGAAACAATTTTTGGGGGCCACATAATTTGTACATAGTATTGTTTTTTTTTTGGGTACCTTTTTATGGTTTTCCTCTGGACACTTTAAATTAAGAGGTATGTTCCGATAATTAGGCGTGAATTACATTTGTATCCGAAATAACAGGCGTGTGCAAAGTACTGTGGGTATAGTGGAAAGGGCAAATAGTTTTAGGCACTGATTCTGGGTTTTTTGGTTGTTGCACTGTTTTTGGGTTATCACAAAGAGGCGGGAAGAGGGTCCGTGCGTGAGGATACCAAGTGCGTGGGATGCCAAAAGATAGGGGGACAGGGCTTATGTCGTGTGATTAGTTTTCCACTGATAGGGGCATTGTATCCGAAATAACAGGCGTGATACGTATCCGAAATAACAGGCGTGATACGCTACTCCACAGAGCTTTTTTCTCGAAGGTGTTCAGAGGAAACGATTTGTCTGCCACATATTTTATTGTGGGTGTTTATTTGTTGTCTTTTATTTTCTGTTTGGTTTGTGTTTACCTAGAAAATGGAAAATGTGGACAGTTTAGAGGGGCCAGAAAGGGGGGCCTGTGGGGTCATGACGGGAGAAGCTAAGAATCTGTTTTTCTGTCTTTTCTCCCACGGTGTGCCCGGGGCTGGATTTTGGGCTCGGTGTCTTTCCGTGTGCGTCACCGCCACCGGCCGTCCCGTCTCCTAGCCGCTGGTCTCGCCGGCGACCATCAACTCCGGTGCGCCGGGCATTGGTGTAAAGAAAAAAGCACAATGGCGTGCGGAGGTGCAGGACGGGACGGGCCCACAGCGCATTGGCTGGACGCACGGCGGGGAGACATCGACCTGAGCTCAGGCAAAGTATAGCGCACACTCACATGCACGCACACAGATCGATGGAGATACAGGTACAGCAATATATTAAGGCCATGTGAACAAATCACTGACAATGGGTATACCTTTGAGACTGGGATTTAAATACATTTCAATATATACCCTGTTTTGAATCAACATAAAAAAGAAAAGAAAAAGAGAGCAGCCATAAAGGCACAAATATGGGTAATTATTTTTATTAAATACAGGATAGAATAGAAACAAGTGCATACTGTAGCACAGGCTGTGCACGCTGTTATATTACATAGAAATATTTTCCTCTGTCTGTGTAGGCACACACACACACACGTTTACATGCACGCACGCTGTGATAGGGGATAAACAATTCGCTATTTTATCTGCATCGTTTGTGTTTATCTGCATCGTTTGTGTTTATCTGCATCGTTTGTGTGTGTTGACATTGCCATGGGTGAATTTACGTCAGTTAGTATCTTGTTATTGACAGTAGAGCTGGACTGTTTTTGCTCATCATCACATTGTATCAGCCACCAAAATACTCATCAATATTTACATAGATTGACACTTGTGTCTGTGATCAATACATAGCTACTGCCGGAGAAATTGGGCTGCTAAATGAGGATTAGAGATCAGTAACGTTTTGGTGGTGTTCGTTCAGTGATAACAACATTGGCTAAATAGCTAACAAAATGAATACAACATATAGCGTGGCTAACGACACAGAATAACGTTAAAACAAGTGCATGCATGAGTGTTTACAATAAGCGGGTGGTCAAAGGACTGACATAACGGGTAGATTGCCTGCACACCACGGGGCACACAGGGGTTCCGCGAGGTGCCTGATGGGAATGTTTCTTTAAGAACAACTATTGAACTAATAGTCTATCTAGTGCTTCATGTGTATACAATAAGTGCTTAATCTAATAACATGAACTAAAAAAAAAGAAGTCGATCAAAATGTCTTCACACGTTTCGTAAAGTTATTATAGGAACTTTATCAACTTGACGTCCGCGGCAGGCGTCATTGCTTTTACCAACAGGGTTCCCAACACGGCTCTGGTTCGTTATCGTTTACAAGGGAATACAAAGCGGCTGTCGTGATAATCACACAACAATACTTCCGGTCCGGTCGGTGGGCTTCATAATAAAAGTCTAGAACACCGGAAAAGACGGAGCGGTGGGCTTCAAAATAAAAGTCTAAAACACCGGAAAATAAGTTTATTTTGTACAGCGTTTTCCTCCACGAGTACTCGAGTACATCATGTGATCAATCTATCTGGATTATTTTTGCCCATCCCTAGTTTATCCTGTGCAGCAAGTCATATTGCCACACTGCCAGCGAGAGAATGTTTGTTGACATTCCTCATTAGAACATCTGAGATTAGAGTGTACTGGAGGCCCAGAGCGAGGGAGAGGGGTGACCTCTTTAATGCAACAGTAGAGAAATGTTTTGAAGTGTGTGTAAAGGTTAAACGCAGTTGTCATGACAACATGTCGCATGACAACCAGAAGGCGGGTTTATTGTTGAAAAGGATCCCCATTAGCTGTCGCCTGAGCTGAAGTCTCCATTCCAATAGAGATAGTGTATATTTTGGTCTTTATTTTGCTATACATTGTGGCGAGGGGAAGCCACTGTATATATATATATGTATATATATATGTTATGTGTATATATATATATATATATTGGGGGGAGAGACAGGTATAATGGGGGGGCAGACATCATTATCAACATCAGCTCACATATTTAAGTAGTGCATTCTTAGGTGGTATTTGAAAGACACTTTACTATTCAATTTACTTATGTTCAGTGGGCAGTTATTCCAATGATTGATGGCACGATGAACAACAGTCCTCTTTAAAGATTTTGGTATTGTATGAGAGGGCGCTGTCATCAGGTATCAGCGTAGTATGTGCGTTTCTCTTTAAGAGAGGCACACATTAGCCAGTCAAAACAATTTGGTTATGATCTATGTTGATCCTTGCTATAAGGCCATAAGTGACATTGTTATGGGATCCGCTCTGTTTTCCTTGTAAAGCAGCCATAATAGTCATTTCAGCCAATCCTCAGGGTGATGTTCCAGCTCCTTCCACGTCATATGTGTGTATTAACTGTCTTGCCAAACGAAAGATCGCTCTCACTTGGTGATCGGACATTTGTTTACATGGTCTGATTACCAACTGCGCATTCCTTATCAATTGATCAGTGTGAGGAATTAAAACTATCTTCCATTCCTTATTTCAAACTTTGGCCTCAGAACAAGTTATTGCTCATAGATCCGTTTTGTTTTCCTTGTAAAGCAGCCATAGTAGTCAGCCTTGCCCGCAGAACAGTACATTTGTTCCTATAATTTGCCTGAAAGAAAGCCAATGTTGAGGGTCTCCAGAACGAAGAAGGTCATCTAAAAAAAATGATTCGTTGATAAAAGATTTAAAATTCCTCCTTAAAACTGTGGGGCAATGGTCACTTATGCCTAGGTAGAGAACCCCACTAGCTGAGATCCTGTCATATTTATTGAAAAGGGAACTGGGAAAGCAGCAAAGGGCGATAGAAGGAGTGGTTCAGAGGCAGGATGTTTAGCACACTGCCAGCGAGAGTGGGTTTTTATTTTTTTTGTCTTTTATTTTTTTGTTTATTTGGTTTGTCCAGTTCTATTCATATCTGATTTGGCATAGTATGGAATTTTGCCATAACAATGACTGAATGGAGTGTATTCTGATTTATGGAGTGATAAAAAGAGATATCCAAAATCCCCTTTGGCTCTAATATGTTGACAAAAATGGAGCTATAATTTTGAAAAATGGCTTTATCCAATGTTCAGATTTCTGTCCTGGAATTATATGCAAATTAGTGCATATTTAAGTAGATCAGGCCTCATTTGCATGTTTGAACATACAATTGTGATAAAAAAAAAAAAAAAAAAAAGTAGTGTCTTAATGTAAGTAGTCAACTGGGGAAGTTTCATTGTGATATATATATTAGTTCACCTGCAGTGTCTCCCCTTTAAGTTCAGTTCAGTCTTAGACCTGTCCTCTGGTAAGGAGGTGAGAACTACAACATGTCACCCCTGAGTGACAGTGTGATTGAATGACCTTCGTCCAGCTTCAGAATACAGTTTTTTATTATTAATTCTTTATTTTCTTTCTCTCTCTTTAATCTTATTCGTATGTCACAGGAGTGCACGTGATTGTGTTCAGTTGTGTTTGAGCCATGTACTGATAACATTACAAGTTATTGCTCATATTATATTATAAATCTCCCATAACAATAAGTATCAGAAAGAACAATATCATCTAAGAATGATTCGTTATTAAAAGATTTAGCTATGTACTGATGGTTTTTTTTCTTCTTTCTTTTTTCTGTGGTGGGGTCTCGCTGAACGGTCTCTTCACTCTGCTTGCGGTCCGGGCACCCGTCTCTGACCAAGAGGAGGACGCGCAGAGGACCACTGTCTGTACCAGGCTTCTGCAGTTACAGCGGTGACACATGGACAGTACTCCGTGACCATCAGCCGAGACAAAGATCTGTGAGACGGTTTCCAGCAGACCTGTTCCATCAGGGCCACAACCAAGGGCCTGAGTGGGGGGACCGACTACAGCTGGTTTCTGTGAAAGTAAGCTGTCCCAATCTGCTCCAGAACTAGAAGGCAGAGGGCCTATCGGCTAGTGAACGATGGGGCGCTAAGACCATCAACCGACAGCTGACTCCAGTCTGATAGGATCAGTGGTCCTGAGATAAAGATCTTAGAGACAGTTTCCAGCAGGTCTAAGCCATTCACCGGACAGGCTCCTTGCATCGGAGGGGAGGATCATCAGGACCGAGCCACGGCATACATGGACTGTCAGACGCTAGGGGGTGCTTGGACCAGCGACCGGGGGAGGGAGAAGAGACCGTTTCCGGGATGAGGCAAGTTTTACCCACAATGCTTAGGTTTGAACCACAATACATGCAGATTTTTTAATGTGTTGTGCATTGCAATAGTAACAAGTTATTTTTTTCATTCTTTGTGAGGAGTCTGCAAATTGTTTTTGTTTTGTTTTGGCTATCTCCCGGAGAATGCAGTCACGTGTATTCTGTTTTCGCTATGAGTTTTGTGAGAATGTTTTTGTCTTCTAGTAATGCACCCAGTGTTATATTTCGTGAGCGCAGTCTATCTTGCAAGGTACTGCCTTGTGTTTTCTTTTGTGATTTCAATTTTTCAGCTTGGTGGTGGGAGAAGTATGGCCTTGACAAAACCAGAGGCTGGACTGTACCCTTGAGTCCTGCAACCACCGTCTGGGCATTTGCAAAGAGACGTTAATGATGGTTGCTGTTATGACAACTTCTCTTTTGCACGTGACACGGGGTCTATGCAGAGGACCTTTTGTTTTTTAGATAATAAAAATAGTTTTTGCTGGGTTATTATAATCTGTGTTTGAATGATAATATTTTTTGTTGTCTTTATGAAATGATAATATAATTGTGATTAATAATTATCAAGAGGAGGGAACTGTCGTGGAAATATTATCATGTCATTATGGATCTGTGTTGTTTTATCATGTCATACAGCTTGAGTTTCAGTCTGACCAGATTTACTGGTTAATGTGTGTATGTCTCTTTAAGATTACTCTATCATTCTCTCTCAGTCGTAACGAAGTTGCTGTTTCTACCAGCCATAGAGCCATAACCCAAGGTCATGGGAACTGTAAGATGGAGCTGTTTTTCCTTCCAGGCTTAGCCATAACATAGTCGTATTATTAATTTCTCTAACCAGCCATTTTGTTTTCTTCTACGTCATTTCATGTATTCAATTGTATGTCTGACCAGGCCTCTGGGTCAGTCCCTGTCAGACGCTAGGGGGTAAACATGTCTGTCTCTGGCGGGTGACTGGCCTGGCAGCGTGGCCACGCTGTCATGAACTTTCTTTATTAAATAAACCTTCTTATTATTATTAATAATGACTCAGAATGATTAATGTAAGCGGCTCATCGTTTGTCCTTTAATAATTCCCATTACATTACCAACTGTCAACTTCTCACATAAAGTTTAGAATCTTTCTTCCAGCAAGACAGCAGGTAACCATGGTAACCACTCCTTAAACATTCCACGCAGGGCAAAGATACACAGCACACTCAATCAGACCTGATCTGCTTTTATTTTTCAAATGGCATAAATCTGTAAAGACACATCAAATACCAAAAAAAGCATGTACCATTGACTCAGAATGGTCTGTTTTATTGATATCGTCACTGCAGTAGTTTGTTTATACTTCAGAAGTATGATATTTAAACATGGGCCCCAAAATGAATGGAAGCGAATGAGGAGCCTGACACCTGGGAGGAATGGGGGTGTTGCAGCCTTGGGGATGTTTTAAAACTATAATTTAAATATTATATAATATTAATATAATATAAAAATTTGGTCAGAAGCCGCCACTGGTATATACCATATGATGTTTCTTCACAAAATCATCAAGGGGGGGGGGGGGGGGGGGGGGGGGGGTCGTTTTACGAAGCTGCATCGTTACCAAGAGCATGTTTTAGGTTTGGTAAAAGACGATGCTGTGATCGATACAAAAGCATGTTTTAGGTTTGGTAAAATAGACCTAGAATAGACCTTACCTTAGTCAGAAGGTACTCCAAAATCAATAATCCCAGTAATCCCATCACAATCGCAATTATTTGTGTGCATTGGGCACGGCTAAAATACAGGAAACAATAGATTCAGGTGATCGGATCTCCGACAGATCGCTCTGTGCTGATTCACTTTGAGGGGGAGGGGTTGCACAGATAAAGAGCACAGCGAGCGAGATACCCAGAAACTAGAGCCCCAGATCAAAAGGTAGGTGATACTGCCACCTGGCGGGATTCGATCGTCGTTGCAATTTTTACGTAGGCAGCGGTGCCAGGGAGACACAGACAGGTCCGCGCGAGTGTTTAGAATGGGGATCAAAGGAAAAATATCAAAGGATCTAAACCCGAGATTGGGTATGGCACTCAATGGTTGGATTCGAAACCCGAGAAATGTCAGGTTTGGCGCAGAAGGAGTTAAGTGTGGCGTCGCAGTATAAAAATGTTTGCGAACCCCTCCCTCCCTCCCTCCCTCCCTCCCTCCCTCCCTCCCTCCCTCCCTCCCTCCCTCCCTCCCTCCCTCCCTCCCTCCCCCTCTCTCTCCCTCTCTCTGCTCAAAAAGCTCCCTGCAGGCTTCAGAGGTTCCACGCTAGGTTTGATCAATGAGCACCGTTGAGCTGCCAGCGGAGAGAGAGCCGTTTCCCGGGGCCAACACCAAAACAAATTTCACGAGCCGTGATGCTGATTAAGGGGCATAATGAGGAAATGGCCCCGGGGGGCAATAGTGCGCGGGAGTCGGCCGGGGCCCCCGCTTAACGCAAGGTTACTGTCTCTCAATAAATAAATAAAGATAATAAAATAACAAGAAGGAACAACAACAGTGTTGTTTTCTCTCTCTCTCTCTCTCTTTCTCTATTTCTCTCTCTCTCTCTCTCTCTCTCTCTCTCTCTCTCTCTCTCTCTCTCTCTCTCTCTCTCCTCAACAACAATGCTTTTCCCCCCATCTTCCCTCCTCCTCTCCTCCACTTAGTGATTTTGCTGACTCAGGGACTGAAACAGATTACATGCTGTCTTCTTTTCTAAATGGCAGCGAGTAGTTAATGAGAGCAAACAAGATCATTAAGAAATTGGGATATCGCTCCAAAAATACAATATGAGTTTTTTTTTGTGCAACAATGTGCAGAAAGTCATAATTATGCTCCCGTTCAGTGGAGGGAGACTGAAGGGAAATGAAACATGGAAACAGCCCTCTTCTTCTTTGAGTCTGAAGTGACACAAAACCAATCACAGCTGAGGATGATTTGATTATAGCTGCTGTCAGGCGTCACACGTAGACATGCACCCCCGATCTACACAATACAGTTGAATCCCATTCTTACCGCACAATCAGAGGCAAAACACTCTGAAAACTCTGCCTAGTTTCCTACCCAAAACACAACACTGCTTCTTCAAAGCGAAGCAGGCTATTCTTGGTCCCCGCTCCACAATGGTGGAACAAACTTCCCATCACAGGACAATTCACAACCGTTGACTAAAAACACACTTCTTCAATCAATATCTGAAATGAAACAAAAACTAGAAGGTTTTCTTTTACTATCATGCACTTTGCTACTAAGGAATATAGCTTGCCTATATGACTACCTACTATGCTAATATGTCTATACTACTATGCACTCAAGACTGACCCAATGGAAAACATCAATACAACCACTATTTGACTGCCTGGCAGAGATCAAGTGCTGGATGTCTGAAAACTCCCTGACACTAAACGAAGGGAAAACAGAGGTCATTGTTTTTAATAGTGCCCCCCGGCCCCCCTCATCGATGCACTTGGTCCCCTGGTTCCAAACCTCTCCACCTCTGTCAGGAACCTCTGGGTTATCTTCGACAATTTTAAATTCGATAAACAGGTCAGCGCCGTAGTCAAAACAGTTTTTACCACCTCAGACTCCTGGCGAAGACAAAGGCATACCTCTCCCAAAGTAACCTAGAGACGGTGATACATGCCTTTGTCACCACTCGCCTCGACTATTGCAATGCCCTCTACACAGGCATCGACAAATCCCTGCTTCGCCGCCTACAACTGGTGCAGAACGCAGCCGCGCGCCTCCTCACCAAAACAAAAAAACATGAGCACATCAGCCCAGTTCTGGCCTCGCTCCACTGGCTGCCTGTTCGCTTTAGAATAGATTATAAATTAGCCCTAAATGTTTTTAAATCACTAAATGGCACGGCTCCTCCCTATCTATCCGAGCTCTTGCACTGCCACCCCCCCCCACCTATCCCTCGGATCAGCTGACCAGCTGCTATTGGTGGTGCCTAGAACTAGGCTCAAGACTATAGAGACAGAGCCTTCTCCACCGCAGCGCCTAGACTGTGGAACAGCCTCCCCCTCAACATACCGGCCACCCAGACCGTGCAGGTTTTTAAATCACTTTTAAAAACCTACCTGTTCTCCCTGGCCTTCCCCCCCACTTAATCACCACTAGACCTCTGGCCCTTCTATCCTCTTTGTTTTACTGTGTCCTACCTGTTTTTATTACATTCATTGTTTTACTGTGTTTTAAATTTTATATCTTGCATCGTATTATTTTGTTTTTTATCAACCTGCCTGTGAAGCACTTTGGTGCCAGCTGCCGCTGCTTGGAAATGTGGTATATAAATAAAATTTACTTGACGTGACTTGACTGTAGCACACACGTTCAAAACAGTTTGACCCTTCCTGCTGACTTGTTGTACAGAACTTGTAAGTCGCTTTGGACAAAAGTTAATGACTAAATGTAAATGTGAGATTAGATAATTTTTTTTTGCATTGCTGCCACTTAGTGGAAAGAGTGATGGGAATCAGTAACCTCATTATAGAATAATTCAGAGCCCCTAGGTGGCGGTATACACATGAGAACAGTGAATCGCCACATACACCTGTTGTAGAAGAAGATCATCTGACTCACATGGTGCTGAAGGGCATATTTCACATAGCGCTCTCTCATTATCTTTTATACAGTATCTCTATGGTATCACATTATATAATATGATGTACTGAGACGTATTGTGATGCTGAAAAGAAAGTAATACTATACTAGCCATGAATCAATCAGCAGAAGAAATGCAAGGCCTTTCAATGTTTCCTGTCTTTACTGTTAATTTATTTTCCATTTTCCAGAGCATCATTTCACTGAACATCATTATTTGCCTTGGTAAAATAGACTGCATTAATATATATTTTTTTGTATCCAAAGCGCTTAACAACATATAGTATGCCTTACATTCACTCACACATTCACATGCCGACGGTGGAAGCAACCATGCAAGGTGCCGACCTGCTCATCTGGAGCAGTTAGGGGTTCAGTGTCTTGCTCAAGGACATTTTGACATGCTGCCGTGGAGAGCCGGAATCAAAATCGGAACTTTCTGATTACAAGACAACTGCTCTACCTCCTGAGCCATTCTCACCCCACTGTCGTCTTTCATGAAAAAGGCTTGAAATATGACATAATATAAAGATAAATAAAAAATCATCAATATCCCAATACTGGCTGTCACTTATGAATACAATATTATCAGAAGAAGGGATCTTTGTTAGATTGTTAGATTTCATTGACTTTTAATTAATGTTACTTATTCTGTCTTCCTTCAGGATAGACTCTGCGTGGCTCCTGGTACAGTATTCTTTTCTTAACACAGGTTTTGTTGTGACTCTGTCCCACCTCGCCTCGTCCCAACTCTGCTCCATAAAGACCCTGACAGCCCGTCGTTCAGTGCTTGCTCATACTGATCACTTGTGGTTCATTTTCCGAGATATCTATTTTGCAAGTCATAGCTTAACTTCATATTCATATTCTGTCATATTCTAACCCGGTTTTGTTACTTTGTTTTCCCCATGTTTTTGTTTCATCCTGTTTCTTTTGCTAACCGGCGTTGTCTTCTCCTATCTCCCTCAAGGATACCCCCCCGCGCTCATTTAACACCGTGTTCGCTCCCTGCGCCACGCACTCGCTCCTCCACTGGCGTCTCGGGACGCACGGATGGTGAAATCCCGGAGAGGACTACTGAAGAAGTCATCTCTCCTCCAATAATAATAATAATAATAATAATAATAATAATAATAATAATAATAATAATAAATAATAATAATAATAATAATAATAATAATAATAATAATAATATAATAATAATAATAATAATAATAATAATAATAATAATAATAATAATAATAATAATAATAATAATAATAATAATAATAATAATAATAATAATAATAATAATAATATTAATAATAATAATAATAATAATAATAATAATAATAATAATAATAATAATAATAATAATAATAATAATAATAATAATAATAATAATAATAATAATAATAATAATAATAATAATAAATCAAATTTGTATATCGCCTTTCAGGAAACCCAAGGTCGCTTCACAGTCAAGAGGGCTAGGGAAAGGGGGCAATAGGGGAAAAGGGGGGGATGAGGGCAGGTACATGGATAATGAAACCTAATCTAATCTAAACTAACTAATGGGGAAAAGCCTTGGTAAAAAGGTGCATTTTGAAAGCTGTTTTGAAGGTGTCCAGGGTTGAAATACCAAAGAGACACAAAGATTCTCCCTCTCCCTGGCATAATATGCCCATTTCTTATCACCCTCTCCTTTGATTATCTCCCACGGTACTATTATTACAGTAAGAGTGGGAGAGAGATGTTGTTATTGTATGATTTCAGCACCATCACCTGTCGTTTTGACGGCTCAGGATGAAAACAAGGACCTACTGGGACCTGGATAATGTGCCGCACCCACTGGAAATCATTTTTACAGAGGCCAAAGAGATGAGGACACATTAGTATATTAGCACATGATAAATATGTATGAGTTGGGTGCTGTCACAATAGTATGGTGTTAAATATATATATATTCAGGGTCTAAAAAATAAGTTTTTGTGATATTTAGTTCCATTAATTCATTCATAACTTTTGAACAATATATGCTATTTCTAATCTGTCAGCTGTTCTATATTGCCTAATAGATTACACTATAATTGTTCTAATCCAATGTGAGTAAAGGGGTTGGAAATAAGTTTTTATCTTCAAGTTCAAGTTCAACAAGTTCAAGTTCAACTATGAAGAATAATAACAATAATAGTATGATGATAAACATACACATATTTTATATCATTGGAAAGCTGGAAAGTTGTTAGCTTCAAAATGGTACCAAATATGAAGTACTTTGAAATACCCAGTAACGAATAATCTATCACAAACCGATGAAGTTCAAGTTCAGGAATGTTCTAACTGGGCGTGAGTAGGAGCAGTAGGGTTTGCAACAGATTAAAAAAGAAGCATATCAGGGTCTAAAAAAAGCATCCACAGTCTGTGGTGTCCTCAGTTGGTCGGGGAGAACATTCCACAGACTGGGAGCAATGGAGCAGAAGGCCAGATTTGTGAATGGTATGGAGCTTGGTCCTGGGAGGTTTGAGAGAGTTGGAAGTTCCAGAGCGGAGGTTTTGTGTGGCAGTTTGTGGAGTGAGAAGTTCCTTGAGGTAGGGAGCTGCATTCATGGATACACTGATAGGTGATGAGCTTGTACTCAACCTGAGAGAGACAGGAACCTCCTAACCACCCGTAGGTCTAACTTCAAGTCTAGGGGGGGACGTGCTTTTGCGGTCGCAGCCCCTGACCTCTGGAACAGCATCCCCATGTCCATTAAATCTGCCCCCTCCATCGAGTCTTTTAAATCAAAACTCAAAACCCACCTATATCGCCTGGCCTTCCCTGACTCACTTTGACTCTTGCCGTACTTGTTGACGTGTTGTTCTGTTTTTCCTTTGTCTATCCGTTGATTGTTTTTTTTCTGATTATTTTATACTTTTCTTTGTTCTTAGCTTAGCCGATGTGAAGCACTTTGGTTGACAAGCGTCATGTTTAAACGTGCTATACAAATACATTTGATTGATTGATTGATTGATTGATTGATTGATTGATTGATTGATTGATTGATTGATTGATTGATTGATTGATTGATTGATTGATTGATTGATTGATTGATTGATTGAGGAAGCAAGCCAGCGGAGTGATTTGAGGATGGGGTGAAGTGGTTGTATTCACGCACCCTCCTCAGGATCCTAGCAGCATTGTCTTGGATGTAAGCTGCTGGGACTCTTGGATGTAAGCTGCTGTAAGCTGCTGTCCGTGTAGGAGTGTGCAACAGAGCAGAACGCGTTGCATGTACCATTTATATGTAATTTAAAAGTCTTGTTTCTCCCGCCTCGACATGTCGCTTGAGGAGAGAGTAAACACACCTTACCAGTGAAGGTTTCTCTATGACAACACGTGAAACACAAATTCACTCATAATTCATAATTATTCTAATTTACATATATATATATATATATATATATATATATATATATATATATATATATATATATATATATATATATATATATATTTTTTTTTTTTTTTTTTTTTTTTTAATTATTATTATTATTTCTTTTTATTAGGAATGTTTTCATCTGTAAAGAAAATGCCAGTGAATTTTAGGCTATTAACTTCATCTAAGCACGGTTTGTGCAGTTAAACTCTTGCCATTGAATGGGGGGATTGAATGATTGACAGCCTTGACAATCCAATAATACAAGGAGGATGAATGATTGGCAGCCTTGAAAATCCAATCAAAGATTGCTGCATCGCACAGTCAAAACGGGTCCAGCTGCAGTTCCGTAAGTTAGGTTTAGCTGGGGCCAATCTCAAGTTTCTCAAGTTTCTTTATTAGTTGTCATACAGAAGTACAGAATACTTTATACAAAATGTAACAAAAAGAAGCATTTTGTATAAAGGTATTCTGTACTTCTGTATGACAACTAATAAAGAAATTTGAGAAACTTGAGATTGGCCCGAGCTAAACCTAAGCTCCGGACCTGCAGCTGGACCCATTTTGACTGTGTGAAACATAGCAAGCTAGTAGTTTAGTAAGCTGTACAGCTATAACAACACAGTAGGCTAAATTAAACTTTGCGCCAACATTAGGACCGAAGTATAAACTAGCAACTGAGCAACATGAAGAAGTGGACTTGGATCTGCATCTTGCATCAGAAATAAAGTTGTGGATGAAAAAGTAAGTAGGCTACAGTGTTTGTAAAAGCTTGTATGCTAACAGTAGCTAGCCAGTTTAGCCTACATCACAATGATGATCACCAAGCTAACTTACTGTACACACTGTAGGGCTGGGCAATTAATCGAAACAAAATCGCGATATCGATTCATAGACCTATGCAATCTCATTTCTAAGTTATGATGATTTTT
>NW_028171014.1:0-12933 GCF_963971535.1 Notolepis coatsorum | reverse complement strand
CAATGACCCGAATGAATCAATAGACACAGGTTTACGCCACAGGCTAGACATCAGTGTCAATAAGTGTGTCTGTGTGTGTGTCTGTGTAAATGGTAAATGGTGCATTTATATAGCAGCTTTTATCCAAAGCGCTTTACAATTTTTGTTCCTCACAATCACCCATTCACACACCGACGCAAGGTGGCGACCTGCTCATCGGAAGCAATTAGGGGTTAAGTGTCTTGCTCAAGGTCACTGCCTGGACGATGCCCGGAAGGAGCGGGAATCGAACAGGGAACGTTTCCGCTCACCAGACGACCGCTCTACCTCCTGAGCCACTGGCGTGTGTGTGGCAGGAATGCCTTTGAAAATATGGAAGGATCACCTCGACAATCACTGCTCTGTGTGTGTGTGTGTTGTGTGTGTGTGTGTGTGTGTGTGTGTGTGTGTGTGTGTGTGTGTGTGTGTGTGTGCGTGCGTGTGTGCGTGCGTGCGTGCGTGCATACGTGTGTGTGTGTGTGTGAGTTGGTGGATTGGTTGGTTTGTTGGTTTGTGTTTGTTTTCCTATCCCGCTGGGGTCCATGACCTGACATATCACACTCACGCCGTGGGGACCCATTTTTCCCGTGGGGTGTGTGTGTATGTGTGTGTGCGTGAGTTGGTTGGTGTGCGTATGTGTGTGTGTGTGTGTGTGTGTGTGTGTGTGTGTATGTGTGTGTGTGTGTGTGTGTGTGTGTGTGTGTGTGTGTGTGTGTGTGTGTGTGTATGTGTGTGTGTGTGTGTGTGTGTGTGTGTGTGTGTGTGTGTGTGTGTGTGTGTGTGTGTGTGTGTGTGTGTGTGTGTGTGTGTGTGTGTGTGTGTGTGTGTGTGTGTGTGTGTGTGTGTGTGTGCACGCGTGCATACATGTGTATATATGTACATGCACTCATCACTTCCTGGGTCACACAGTCAGGCCTCGGTGGGCAGAGTGCCGGGCCGGGACGTCCCGTACTGAAAGATTCATGCGGTCCCTCCGTGGCGAAGCGAACGCGTATATAGCGGCACCAGCACCGGCACCGGGAAAGCCGGGCGGGGGGGAAAAGGCGGCCGTCCGTCCGTTCGTTCGTTTTATTTATTTATTCCCTCTTTTCATTTATTATTTGGAAAACGATGTTTCCATCCTCGGCATAGGTGGGAAATATATGTCAAATATGTGAGGAAGAGACACTCCAGAGGCTAACGGCAGCGAGGGGCACATTAGCACCTCACTGTAATTATAGTCATACTCAGCATCAGGGGCACAAACATGCATTTAAACATGAGTCTGCTACTGTAGCATGGATGGGGATGTGGGCAGGCATGCATAATGGAGGCGTGTGTGTGTGTGTGTCCATGTGTGTTCATGTGTGTTCATGTGTGTGTGTGTGTGTGTGTGTGTGTCCATGTGTGTTCATGTGTGTTCATGTGTGTGTGTGTGTGTGTGTGTGTGTGTGTGTGTGTGTGTGTGTGTGTGTGTGTGTGCGCGCGTGTGTGTGCGTGTGTGTGTGTGTGCGTGTGTGTGTGTGTGTGTGTGTGTGTGTCGTGAGGCCTGAGTGTGAAGAGGCTCTACATTAATGGGATGCTGATTGGATCATGAGATGGGAGGAGGTGGTACTTAAGCTGCTCCCCTCACTTGAATTCTTGTTTAGGTTAGTTGTAACGTTAGATAATGTACAAAATAAACGTATTTCCGCTGCTATAGACGTCGCTCTTTTATTTTGAAACCCCCCGACCGGAAGTCATTGCCCTCGTTATTTGCTTTAGTGTCTGCCCGGTTCTGTGTTTGTTGGTTAGCTCCGTTAGCTAGCAGCATATCAAGATCAGCCATGGGAATACTGTTTTCTAAATTGGGGAGGCTTTTAATCGTCAAGGTAAGAGGATTTTAAGTCATGGTATCCATAAACTTCAATCGGTTCCTTTGAATGAATGAGAATGTCAACAAACACGGCAACATATTGAAATCACTGACTGCGCCCCGAGAGGAGTGGTTCGGCAATAAATAGTTCCGAGTATATTTGGTTAGAAAACGTAATTGTCGAATTTAATAATTTTTTATTTCTCCATGCGTTACTACAGATGAAGCCCTTCAGATTCAGGTCCCTACTGCTGCGCTTCTGCCACTCTTCTACCACTTTAGAACTAGTACTCAGATGTTAATTTTCGGGGGCTGGTGGCTGGTGGCTGGGTCTAAACGTAAACAAAGGGAGGGTACTTAACTTAAGTGCTTCCCCAGGGAGAGGGTTGGGGCTACTGCCCTCAGACCCCCAAGATAATTTTTATATGGGCAGTCTGACTTGGGGTACTGACCATATATTAGTTTTGCAATGCATGATAAATAAACAGTGAACAAAGCTAAGAAATCGGATGGAGCTGGGACATTTGGGACGAATAAAAATGTAAGATGAAAATCTCCCCAGCCTGTGGAGGTGTGAAATCTGGCCCGGTCCAGAACAATAGGAGTCACAAAATCTGTTTGGAGTGGAGTGGTGGAGTAGTGGTAGAGGAGCAGTAGATGCTTGATTTTTCAGGGCTGTATCTGTAAGTAACGCGTTACTGTAATCTGATTACTTTTTCCCGAAAATAGTAATCTAACGCGTTAATCTTTACAAGCCAGTAATCTGATTGCAGTTACTTGTCCAAGTGGCTGTGCGTTACTATTTCGTTACTATCTCATAATGCAGTATTTTCTTTCGTTTTCGACAGTCAAAAATACATTTTGAGCTGTTTTTCTTATTTGGGAGTGACGTCACATGTCACGTTTTCAAAGCGTGTCTGAGAACACAACCTCACTTGTGGTACCATGCTGGTGGGCGGTGGCTGTTATTGTTATTATCAGGCTGACCAAAACATAGCGAGCTAGCAGGGAGACGCTCACGCTGGTAACGCTTGCACTGGAAGTTCAGTCACTAGTCTACTTCACGTTTGTGTCAGCTAAGCTGGGTGAAAAAAACATTCACTATGCAGAGGAAACAAAATACTGTCTACCGCATCTGGAATCACAGCACAGCACGACCAAACGGATAGAAAAAAACCCGAAGCCGAAGCATAGTGCAGGTATGTTCCACCTTTGAGTTAAACATCTTTTGCATTGCACTATTCATGAACATACTGCAGTATGTAGGTTGTCAGTAGCACACAATAATAAATAAATAATAATAATAATAGCATAGGAGGAGCAGTACCGTTTAATAGACTGTTTTTTAAGAGCATGAGCTTCAGATACCGGATAGGTATTCAAACATAAAGAAAATGTTCTTGAAGTACTCCAACCCATCAAGTGCTCCTGTGGAACAGCTTTTTAGTTTGGGAGGGTTGGTGCTCACGCATAGAAGGAACAGACTTTCTGACAAGAGGTTTGAGAAGATTCTGTTACTGAGATATAATCACTGGTTTACTCACCCCTCTCCCCTGTTTCACTAGGAACATTAGAACCATATCTGAATAGGGCAGGCAGGCCTCAAAGGTAGGGTACACATATCAGCCTACATGTGGTGTTATTGACCATTTATCTTTTGTGAAATCTATAGATCTATAGATAGGCCTACCTGCCCTATTAGTACATTTTACTCAAACTGAGTACATTTTACTGAATTTTTTTCTGTCATTCTTATGTTGTGGCAGCAGCAGGGGGGACGACGACGACTTCGTAACCTAGTTACTTTCAATGTAACTAAGTTACTCTGATAATCAAGTAATCAGTAAAGTAACTAGATTACTTTTTAAATGAGTAATCAGTAATCAGTAATCAGATTACTTTTACAAGTAATCTGTGGCATCACTGGTAAATACACAGGTCACAACATGTTTACAGGAACGTTTTGAAGTTGTATTTGGAGTGTATTTCGTGACTGTAGGGCACTGTAGGGAACGTCGGGGTACAAGTCTGACCCACTTCCAGTGATGAAGCTAAGCTACGCTAACGGAGCGGCTGTTCCCTATGCCTAATGCACGCACAGAGAAGAAAAAAGTATGTATCTTCTTGTCTAACTCTTCTTGTCTAACTCTAACAAAAATGTTGGAGTTTTCCTTTAAATATTATACTTGAAAAATGTTAAATAAATGATTGACTTGACTGTTCGAGAGTCTTACAGCGGCCTTGAGTGTTGAGAATATGATCGATTATAATTGTAGGGTGAGTGCAGCCGAAATGGGAAGCGTGTCGAAGTGTCCTTGAGCAAGACACTTAACCCCTAACTGGAGGTCTGCACCTGGCATTCACACGCCTCTGCCCTCGGTGTGTGTGTGTGTGTGTGTGTGTGTGTGTGTGTGTGTGTGTGTGTGTGTGTGTGTGTGTGTGTGTGTGTGTGTGTGTGTGTGTGTGTGTGTGTGTGTGTGTGTGTGTGTGTGTGTGTGTGTGTGTGTGTGTGTGTGTGTGTGTGTGTGTGTGTGTGCCTTAGAAATTTTGTTCATCACATTCACCCATTCACACACTCAAGTCAAGTCAAGTCAAGAGTTTTATTTGTCACGGCATACAAGTATACAATGAAATGCGGGTGGTCTTGCCCGCAACGATGTGCAATACAGTGGTACAACATATAATAGAATCCAATAAAAAACAACATTGCGCAATAAACAGGTAACAGGTAACATGGTGTGACATCTCGGTATCTGTACATAGTTATTTACAGAGCATATAGGACATGCTAGTTAGCTTTGGTAGTGCAATACACTGTTACTGTTGCTATACTAATTTAAAGTGGCCTTTCCTGTTGGCCATAAGTGTGCGTGTGTGCTACATGAGTGTGTGCCCGCTCATGTTAAAGTGTTAAGTGGCTGCTAGTGTGTGAGCGTGCACAGCGTGCATGTTGTGTGTGTGTTCATGTGTGCTTGTGTGTGGATAGTGCAGTGTTCTGTGGCACTCAATGTTCATTGTTCAGGGCTCTGATGGCCTGGGGGAAGAAGCTAAGCCTAAGCCTCTCTGTCCTAGTAGCTGGGGTTCGCAGGCGTCTGCCTGACCTCAGCAGCTGGAACAGGCTGTTATTGGGGTGGTGAGGGTCTTTCA
The DNA here is from genome assembly GCF_963971535.1 of Notolepis coatsorum. Taxonomy (NCBI): domain Eukaryota; kingdom Metazoa; phylum Chordata; class Actinopteri; order Aulopiformes; family Paralepididae; genus Notolepis; species Notolepis coatsorum. Next base: position 7,934 of record NW_028171014.1, on the reverse strand, counting down.
TTATCCTGCAGGCTCTGGATTTGTACCTCTTGTTGTATAGAACCTGCAGGGGTGGTAGTGCAATACCTGTGGTACGCTCGGCTGAGCGCACCACTCTCTGTAGGGCCTTCTTGTCCTGTGCCGTGCTGTTTCCATACCAGGCAGTGATGTTTCCGGTCAAGATGCTCTCTACAGCTCCGGAGTAGAAGGACTGGAGTATCTTCCCCGATACTCTGAACTTCCTTAACTGTCTCAGGTGGTAGAGGCGCTGTTTCGCCTTCTTTACTACTGTGTCTATGTGTGTTGACCATGTCAGATCCTCTGAGATGTGGACCCCCAGGTACTTGAAGCTGCTCACCCTGTCCACGGTAGCCCCGTTAATCATCAGTGGTGTGTGTGTCTCCTGCTGTCCTCTCCTATAATCCACGATCAGCGATCACTGACGGCGGAGGCGACCATGGAAGGTGCCAACCTGCTCATCAGGAGCAATTAGGGGTTAAGTGTCTTACCAAAGGACACTTCGACACGCTGCCCCGAAAGGAGCGGGAATCGAACCGGGAACCCTCCGGATTACCAGACGACTGCTATACCTCCTGAACCACTGTCACCGCTTTATATCCCTTATATAAAGGCCACTGCAAGTCATGTATTTTAGTCCCAAGTAGGATATTGGGAGCTCTCGGGTGACTCCCACCAATCTAAGTAATTGTTTTTTTTATTATAGGCCACAAAATAGGGTAGTAACCGGGGTAAAGACAGCCTGAATTAAATATAATAAGAAATAAAGCACTATAGAGGAACGATGAACCTCATTACCTAGTGAGCAATCGGTAATCCTCAAATGACGGTGGACTCAGGTCACCAGAGCATAAAGCTGAAGGTTTATAAGCAGCGGTATTGTACCATGGGAGAGAAAACTATGTCCACGTGTGGACAGAGTGACCTGGATATGTACATAGGCGTCGCCTTCGCACCTAATGGACAGGCTTTATTATCTCCCCCACCCGCCCCCTCATATTTCCTCTCTTAGGTACACAGTAGTACAGAGAAATGTTCCTCTGCTGTCCTTTGTTGAGACACAAAGAGCGACACAGAAGCACAACGGCAGGAAGAATGAACAGAGCCGGAGAGAGGAATGCGAGAGGAGACTCATTAGGTTTGAAAGGGAGACGTGTCGTTCACATTCAAAGGGGGAAATAACAACATTGGGTCTTTTTCAAAGTATAGCCGTGGGGTGGATACTGCTTTCTGCTGCATATAAGTGTGTTCGTGATCACAGATGTGCACACGCACACATGTCTACACACACATACATGTCTACTGTGACGACCCTCCCCCACATTGTTTGCTTGCTTGCTCTGCTTGTGTCCTTGTCTCACAGGATTGGTGGGTGGAGCTGGCAGAGAGGAGCTGGGGGAGGGTCATCAGGCTAATTGGGGCACACCTGGGTCGGTGTGTCCCAGGCCATGTCCACACTAAAACTATTTTGGTCGTTTTAGGCAAAGTATTTGATCGTTTGCATCGTTCTGCCACACGGAACTGCGTTCTGGCAGCCTGAAGGCGGTACTTTTTGATACGTGCGCAATTCTGAAGACGCCTGGAGACGCCCCCCATTGCGCCACCATCTTTACAAGCGATACGCGGCTTCTCCAGAACCGATGGCGCTTTGGCCCACCTCTCCCTTACCCCGCATGCGCAAACTCTCAGCCAACATCACAACAACAAGTAGTTGCGTTCGTGGTGCAGAAGCTATTGAGCCTGATCGGGCTCTTTGCGGCAAACTGTTCCATAGCATACCCCTTCAGTTGATCATGACAAATCCTCTCTCCGGGCTTGATGATTAAAAAGCCTTGGTCGAAGCTTTTAAATCCCTGCTTAAGACCCATCTTTTCTCTCTCGCCTTCAACCTACCCTGATCTCACCTGGTCGGGGACTGACCCTTAGATTAATCTATCTAGTTTAGTTAGGATGTCTATTCCCCCCCCCCCCCTGACCAAGATGGCGGATGTCTCGGGGTCTTGGTTGGTCAAGATTGCAGTGACTGGTCTACATGCACCACCTATTCCCCCCCCCCCCCCCCCCCCCCCCTGACCAAGATGGTGGATGTCTCGGGGTCTTGGCCAAGATTGCAGTGACTGGTCTACGTGCACCACCGAGGCCATGGATCAGCTTCTTACTGTCTTCTGTCCCTGGTCTGTCAACATGGTTTCATTGCTGGGTTAAGTACTTCTATTCTGTTCACATAATATGCTTACTTCATATATCTATTCTATTCACATATATGCTTACCACTTGTATCTATTGCTATGTCCACCCATCACAATCACGCAAGCTGTCTAACGCCTGTCCCGTCTCCCTGTCTCCCTGTCTCCCTGTGAGAGGCTGTCCCGGAGTGATGACCGGAGTGATGGACGTCCTGTGATGTTGCCCGGGAGGATGCGACCCTCTCTGCGCCGCCCCCTGTCTCCCTGTCTCCGGCTGTCTCGGAATTGATGACCGGAGTGTTGAACGTCCCGTGATTAACACCGGGAGGACGCGACCCTCTCTGCGTGCCCCCCTGTCTCCGGCTGTCTCGTAGTGATGACCGGAGTGTTGGACGTCCCGTGATGTTGCCCGGGAGGATGCGACCCTCTCTGCGCCGCCCCCTGTCTCCCTGTCTCCGGCTGTCTCGGAGTGATGACCGGAGTGTTGAACGTCCCGTGATTAACACCGGGAGTATGCGACCCTCTCTGCGTGCCCCCCTGTCTCCCTGTCTCCGGCTGTCTCGTAGTGATGACCGGAGTGTTGGACGTCCTGTGATGATGACCGGGAGGATGCGACCCTCTCTTTGCCGCCCCCCCGTCTCCCTGTCTCCGGCTGTCTCGGAGTGATGACCGGAGTGTTGAACGTACCGTGATTAACACCGGGAGGACGCGACCCTCTTTGCGCCGCCCCTGTGCCTCAAATAGATCCGCTAGCAGCTCTATCTTTAATCTTTCAAAATGTTCAGTTGCTATCACTATCAGCTCTATCTTACATTTTTCAAAATGTTCAGTTGCTATCACATGCACTCATCTGTGTTTCATTGCACACATGAGTGCATGCTTTACCAACTGTTCACCTGTTTTTACTGCAACACTATCACCGACATCTAAGAAGGGATATCCCCCCTTGAATGGCCCTTCTAAGGTGTCTCTCCTCCACCTTACCTGTGGTGAATTTTTTCCTATTGCTAGGTTTTAGTGAGTTTTTCCTTACCTTCGCGTGGGGTATGTCTGGGAGTGTTGCACTACACACACATACATGTCTACACACACATACATGTCTACATACACACATACATGTCTACATACATACATGTCTACACACAAGGCACATGCTGCTGTCCGTGCACTTAAATACAACATCACCTATTGTGTGCCACCTATTGTGTTAGGTGGACCCTGCACAGCAAAGGACCTAGCACTTTACAACATCAAGGGCCGTTATACAAGCTGAATAGCTTTGTATATGGATACGAAAAGAAGAACCTAGTGAGTCTAGGATAACGATAGCCTCAGGAAACCTTACAACCACGAACTAGAGACCTGGATCCATTAGAGACATGAAAGTCTCTAAATAAATATACTGCGTTTATCCTGAGATTACAGTGAAAAAACCCAGAGTTTAAAAGTAATCCCCCCAAAGTCTTTCAATCTAATTGTTATTGTAATTATTCAATTAGTTTTCCCGCTCCAATTGTGTCCCCCCTACATTTCGGCTAGTGTGACCTTGCACAAGATGTATAGACATGACCCCTCAAACGCAGTTACGTACAGGACATGAAACACGTGGATGGAAACGTCCCGGAGGTGACTCTGCAAGGTGCCGACCTGCTCATCGGGAGCAGTTAGGGGTTGAGTGTCGAAAGGACACTTTGACACGCTTCCAGGAGGAGCCGGAATCAAACCTGCCACCCCCCACTGAGCTACTCTCACCCCCCACTGAGCTACTGAGCTACTGTCACCCCCCACTGAGCTACTCTCACCCCCCACTGAGCTACTGAGCTACTGTCACCCCCCACTGAGCTACTCTCACCCCCCACTGAGCTACTGAGCTACTGTCACCCCCCACTGAGCTACTCTCACCCCCCACTGAGCTACTCTCACCCCCCACTGAGCTACTCTCACCCCCCACTGAGATACTGAGCTACTGTCACCCCCCACTGAGCTACTGTCACCCCCCACTGAGATACTGAGCTACTGTCACCCCCCACTGAGCTACTGTCACCCCCCACTGAACTACTGAGCTACTGTCACCCCCCACTGAGCTACTGTCACCCCCCACTGAACTACTGAGCTACTGTCACCCCCCACTGAGCTACTGTCACCCCCCACTGAGCTACTGTCACCCCCCACTGAACTACTGTCACCCCCCACTGAGCTACTGTCACCCCCCACTGAGCTACTGTCACCCCCCACTGAGCTACTGTCACCCCCCACTGATCTACTCTCACCCCCACTGAGCTACTGTCACCCCCCACTGAACTACTGTCACCCCCCACTGAACTACTGTCACCCCCCACTGAACTACTGTCACCCCCCACTGAGCTACTGTCACCCCCCACTGAGCTACTGAACTACTGTCACCCCCACTGAACTACTGTCACCCCCCACTGAACTACTGTCACCCCCCACTGAACTACTGTCACCCCCCACTGAACTACTGTCACCCCCCACTGAACTACTGTCACCCCCCACTGAGCTACTGTCACCCCCCACTGAGCTACTGTCACCCCCCACTGAACTACTGTCACCCCCCACTGAACTACTGTCACCCCCCACTGAACTACTGTCACCCCCCACTGAGCTACTGTCACCCCCCACTGAGCTACTGTCACCCCCCACTGAGCTACTGAACTACTGTCACCCCCCACTGAACTACTGTCACCCCCCACTGAACTACTGTCACCCCCCACTGAACTACTGTCACCCCCCACGGAGCTACTGAACTACTGTCACCCCCACTGAACTACTGTCACCCCCCACGGAGCTACTGTCACCCCCCACTGAGATACTGTCACCCCCCACTGAGATACTGTCACCCCCCACTGAGATACTGTCACCCCCCACTGAGCTACTGTCACCCCCCACTGAGCTACTCTCACCCCCCACTGAGCTACTCTCACCCCCCACTGAGCTACTCTCACCCCCCACTGAGCTACTGTCACCCCCCACTGAGCTACTCTCACCCCCCACTGAACTACTGTCACCCCCCACTGAACTACTGTCACCCCCCACTGAGCTACTCTCACCCCCCACTGAGCTACTCTCACCCCCCACTGAGCTACTCTCACCCCCCACTGAGCTACTCTCACCCCCCACTGAGCTACTCTCACCCCCCACTGAACTACTGTCACCCCCCACTGAGCTACTCTCACCCCCCACTGAGCTACTCTCACCCCCCACTGAGCTACTCTCACCCCCCACTGAACTACTGTCACCCCCCACTGAGCTACTCTCACCCCCCACTGAGCTACTCTCACCCCCCACTGAGCTACTCTCACCCCCCACGGAGCTACTGAACTACTGTCACCCCCCACTGAACTACTGTCACCCCCCACGGAGCTACTGAACTACTGTCACCCCCCACTGATCTACTCTCACCCCCACTGAACTACTGTCACCCCCCACGGAGCTACTGTCACCCCCCACTGAGATACTGTCACCCCCCACTGAGCTACTGTCACCCCCCACTGAGATACTGTCACCCCCCACTGAGATACTGTCACCCCCCACTGAGATACTGTCACCCCCCACTGAGCTACTGTCACCCCCCACTGAGCTACTGTCACCCCCCACTGAGCTACTGTCACCCCCCACTGATCTACTCTCACCCCCACTGAGCTACTGAGCTACTGTTGTGGTGGCAGAATGCCATATAATGCACATCCTATATAAAATAGATTACACCTTTATGGTTACAGGTCATTACAAAACACATCCCAGGTCACAGACATTGATATCCTCTGAGCAAACTGTGTCAGAGTGGACCAGAATGCGTGCAAGGGATATTCTAATATTCCTTTATTCACACATAAACACCAGAAATATTGTGAAAGAATAAGTCTGACCTCAACCTGTGGCCTCAGATGAACTTACACTGAGAGGAGCTCGCAGAACTCCAGTGCAGACCGGTTTTGTGAAAAACGATGAACAAGCCAGAAAACCACGCAGTTAGGAAAATATTTGGCCATAACAGAATTATTAGACACACCTATCTTGTACCAAAAACGTAACCAATTGGAAAGTGACCTGCCTTTATTGAAACATGCCAAGGAAGAAGACTATAAATATGCTTCAATACTATGACATGTTAGGACTTTGGTTTTTGATCTTGTGTGAAATAAAACAATCTCCTCCTATTCATCCGACCTGCCCTGCGTCTCTGTCTATGGTCCCTGATTCATTCTGTGGTCCCTGATTCATTCTATAGTGTGAGAAATCAGCATCTCCACCACACTGTCACCCCCCACTGAGCTACTGTCACCCCCCCACTGAACTACTCTCACCCCCCACTGAACTACTGTCACCCCCCACTGAGCTACTCTCACCCCCCACTGAGCTACTCTCACCCCCCACTGAGCTACTCTCACCCCCCACTGAGCTACTGTCACCCCCCACTGAGCTACTCTCACCCCCCACTGAGCTACTCTCACCCCCCACTGAACTACTGTCACCCCCCACTGAGCTACTCTCACCCCCCACTGAGCTACTCTCACCCCCCACTGAGCTACTGTCACCCCCCCACTGAGCTACTCTCACCCCCCACTGAGCTACTCTCACCCCCCACTGAGCTACTCTCACCCCCCACTGAGCTACTCTCACCCCCCCACTGAGCTACTCTCACCCCCCACTGAACTACTGTCACCCCCCACTGAGCCACTGTCACCCCCCACTGAGCCACTGTCACCCCCCACTGAGCCACTGTCACCCCCCACTGAGCTACTGTCACCCCCCACTGAGCCACTGTCACCCCCCCACTGAGCTACTGTCACCCCCCACTGAGCTACTGTCACCCCCCACTGAGCCACTGTCACCCCCCACTGAGCCACTGTCACCCCCCACTGAGCTACTGTCACCCCCCACTGAGCTACTGTCACCCCCCACTGAGCTACTGTCACCCCCCCACTGAGCTACTGTCACCCCCCACTGAGCCACTGTCACCCCCCACTGAGCTACTGTCGCCTCACAGCTAGAAGGTCCAGGGTTCGATTCCCGCTTGGGGACCAGGTTTCTGCGTTGCCAGGTACCCAGGTGGGGTATCTCCCGGGCCTTTCTGTGTGGAGTTTGCATGTTCTCCCCAGTGCTTGCAAGGGTTTCCCCTCCAGAAAAATAGATAAAATCCAATGGAAAAACATGCACAACAGATCGCTAGCGCTGTCGCGTCCCTGACGAAGACGGACAGGAGCACTTGGATTGGTCCCCGGGGCGCGGCCCCACACCACAGCCCATGTCTGCTCCCGGCTCCCGTGGACAGGGGCGTAGCTGGGGGGGGGTAGCTTAGGATGATTCCAAGGGCCCAGCACTGCCCCCCCCCCCCCCCCAAAAAAAAAAAAAAAAAAATGTTTTTACTAGACATCACTCAGGTGTATTATTGAATTATTGATGCTCTCATTGATACTATGTTTGTTTCTGAAGTGTGTGTGTGTGTGTGTGTGTGTGTGTGTGTGTGTGTGTGTGTGTGTGTGTGTGTGTGTGTGTGTGTGTGTGTGTGTGTGTGTGTGTGTGTGTGTGTGTGTGTGAGATATATAGAGAGAGAGGGGGGGGGCTTTGGTAGACTATTGCATTGGTCCATTCATTGAAGATGAACGCAATGCGACATCCTTTACTAGGCTCACCCACCAACAGTGCAGGTGCTGAACTGCTGATCCGAATGTATAGGTAAAAACCATATTATGCGTTTTCATCAATAAAAAAATGGCACAAAAAAATTCC
>NW_028171015.1:0-20000 GCF_963971535.1 Notolepis coatsorum | reverse complement strand
ATTATTATTATTATTATTATTATTATTATTATTATTATTATTATTATTATTATTATTATTATTATTATTATTATTATTATTATTATTATTATTATTATTATTATTATTATTATTATTATTATTATTATTATTATTATTATTATTATTATTATTATTATTATTATTATTATTATTATTATTATTATTATTATTATTATTATTATTATTATTATTATTATTATTATTATTATTATTATTATTATTTATTATTATTATTATTATTAGTATTATTATTATTATTATTATTATTATTATTATTATTATTATTATTATTATTATTATTATTATTATTATTATTATTATTATTATTATTATTATTATTATTATTATTATTATTATTATTATTATTATTATTATTATTATTATTATTATTATTATTATAAGGTGCAGTGCCCAGTGTGTGTATCCAATAACAATAAGTAGTAGTAGTACGATAAATACAATTAAATATAAAAACGAGGACGATACAATAAAATAGTCCATTTCTACAGAAGTGAATGGTGACAGAAGTCCACGGTGCAAATAAAGTAGATCTCAGTTGTCTTCAGTCAGCTTTTGTAGATGTGAGCTTGACCCCATTGACCTTGCATGCTAACAAGCTGGAGCTAGTATGAGGAACAGCATACTGGAAAGGAAATAGGAAATAGGATATAGGACTAGGGATCCAAAAATCTGGATTTATTGTGGAATAAATTACCAGCCGTCGTCAGGAGGCGCCTGCTCTGTCGAAGTATTTAAATCCCTGCTTAAGACCCATGTTTTCTCTCTCTCTTCCAGCCTACCCTGATCTCACCTGGTCGGGGATAGACCCTTAGCTTAGTCTGGTTAGTTCAGTTAGGATTTATTATTGTTTATTGCCCACAATGTCTGCTTATTGCGGACATGGGAGCTTTTCTAACCCGTGTCCCTGTCTCTCTGTGAGTGGATGTCTCGAGTGATAGTGTGTGTTGCTGTGCAGATTGCAGCGACTGTTCTACCTCAAACTGGATCTGATCACCACTGGTGCTATATGGATCTGCTTCATGCCGTCTTCAGTCTGACCTACAGCGTCTAACCTGTAGCCTGTTCTACTTCCACTTGATCTGAGTGGTTATCGTGCCCCCCCCCCCCCCCCCTTGGGGGGGAGTGGCTCTTAGTTATATTTATTACTTTAATTTAAAAATGTTCTTATATACTATTGCTTCTATCCATGCACATGCGTATATTACATGTATTTATTGCTCCCATGTCTGCCTATTGCGAACACGGGAGCTTTCTAACCCAAGTCAAGTCAAGAGTTTTATTTGTCACGGCATACAAGTATACAATGAAATGCGGGTGGTCTTGCCCGCAACGATGTGCAATACAGTGTTACAACATATAATAGAATCCAATAAAAAACAACATTGTGCAATAAACAGGTAACAGGTAACATGGTGTGACATCTCGGTATCTGTACATAGTTATTTACAGAGTATATAGGACATGCTAGGTAGCTTTGGTAGTGCAATACACTGTTACTGTTGTTATACTAATTTAAAGTGGCCTTTCCTTTTGGCCATAAGTGTGCGACATGATTGTGTGCCCGCTCATGTTAAAGTGTTAAGTGGCTGCTAGTGTGTGAGCGTGCACAGCGTGCGTGTCGTGTGTGTGTTCAAGTGTGCTTGTGTGTGGATAGTTCAGTGTTCTGTGGCACTCAATGTTCATTGTTCAGGGCTCTGATGGCCTGGGGGAAGAAGCTGAGCCTAAGCCGCTCTGTCCTAGTAGCTGGGGTTCGCAGGCGTCTGCCTGACCTCAGCAGCTGGAACAGGCTGTTATTGGGGTGGTGAGGGTCTTTCATTACCCCTGTCTCTCTGTGAGTGGATGTCTCCAGTGGTAGTGTGTTGATATATACAGGTATACAGCCAGCCCTGGTCCTGCCCTGGTCCTGCCCCCGTTGGGCCTGTCACGGTGGTGTGATCCTCCCTGCGCCGTCCTCCATGTGGCCAACAGCGTCGACTGTAGCAGCGGCGGTTCTACCTCAAACCGGGTTCCGAGTGCCACAGGCATTGTCCAACTAACACCTCTCCCGAAGGCTACCCGTCACTGTCCGCTTCCATTCACTGTGCTAAGCTAGGCTAACGTGCAGCCAGATAGCTTTCTACTCAACACACAGAGAGGGAACTGGTATCTATCTTCTTGTCTCTCTCTCTGGAGAAGACGGTGAGATAATTTCCCCAAATGTTGGTGTGTTCCTTTAAATTCCTAGACACCATGGATGCTACTAGCTTGCCACTTTTGTAATTCCACTTCCCATGTACACATGATGCAGTAGTATCTAAAGCAGTGGTCACCAACCTTTTTAAGCCCAATATCACTTTTTTTTTTTTGGTGAAGGCAAGATCTACCTATTGAAGCGTTGAGAGAAAATGACAGCCAAGATTGTACTTTAAACTAAATGACTTTTATTTGCCTGTATTCTAATTACATGCAATGCTTTGGTCCAACATTAAAACGTCAAAGTAGAACTGTAATATCGCTGCTGGCGGGACAAAACCTCATAACTCCATTTTTTTATTTAATTTTTTATATAAATCAACTCCGTAGATCATCCTCCATATGTGTGTGTGGGTTTTACAAAGTTTAAACAATGGGAAAGCATTAAACCGATCATCTGTCTAAACCTCCTAACTCTATTCACCCTCAAGTCTGTGTTCGTTTTTTTCATCTGCTGAAAAGTTGGGTTTTTGGAGTTATGAGGTTTTGTCCCGCCACCAGCGATATGTACTTTCTCAGTCAGTGCTAAGTGCAGTCATCTTATGCAGCATCACTTTTCACATCAAAACAAAAGTAGAACTGTAATGTGGACCTTCTCCTATTAATTAACATTGCCAAACATATTTACAATTAGCATTTTATAAAGTAGAACTGTAATATGTACTTTCTCAGTCAGTGCTAAGTGCAGTCCTCTTATGCAGCATCACTTTTCACATCAAAACAAAAGTAGAATTGTAATGTGGACTCTCGGGGAAAGATTAAAAAAATAAAAAAAATAAAAAAATTCAGGGAAATATCTACAGGGAAGGTCTCAAAGATCGACCAGTCGATCAAGATCGACGGGTTGGTGACCACTGATCTAAAGGGATCTTTATCGAGGTCTATCAATTTTGAATGAAATTGCGTTTGGTCGGTTGATCCACAAAAATGTCGCCACCCTTGGCAGGGAGGTCAAGTGAGTGTCTGTCAAGGTCTGTGTGTGTGTTCATGCCGATTGCATAAAAGGGGGTGTGACAATGGGCGTGGCCTATCGCAAAAAGGTTGCACGTATTGCAAATGTGTGCTTGTTTTTTCACACTTATGTTTGTGACAAAGAGAATGAACTCGCTAAGCAGATTTGGCCATATAGATGTATCATTATGTTTATTATTATTATTATTATTATTATTATTATTATTATTATTATTATTATTATTATTATTATTATTATTATTATTATTATTATTATTATTATTATTATTATTATTATTATTATTATTATTATTATTATTATTATTATTATTATTATTATTATTATTATTATTATTACTATTATTATAAGACGATTATTTTATTGTCAATGTACAAGACAAATGGAATTTCGCATATCCCTCCTAGCTACACATACACAACACAGTCCCTCCCCACGTTTGCATTTCATCAGAGAGGTCAGAGTGCAGGGTCGCCTGCAGTGCAGCGCCCCCTGGAGCAGTGTTGGGGTTCAGTGCCTTGCTCAAGGGCACTTAGGTAGCACGGGAGCGGGGAAATCGCCTACTATATGGTGATCCATAACAGATCTGGAAATACATTTGCTACCTGTATCAACCACGCAGTATTTACACCAACGCCAGCCAACTCAAAGCTATATCCATCCCGTGGGGTTCAGCGATCACAACATAATTGCAACTGCAAGGAAAATCAAAGTAGCGACAGCCGGGCCCAGGATAATATTGCAAAGAAACTATAAATCCTTTTGGTCCATCGAGATTTATTGATGATATAAAACGGGACGGAGTACTGAAAATAACGCTGAGCTGTTTTTAGAGTTGCTTCATAAGGTCGCTGATAAACATGCTGACATGATTTAATCAATTCTCAGTTAGAGGCCCCATCGACGACCTCTCAGTTAGAAGTACGGTGGCCCCATCAGCGACCTCTCAGTTAGAGGTTCAGTGGCCCCATCAGCGACCTCTCAGTTAGAGGTACGGTGGCCCCATCAACGTCCTCTCAGTTAGAGGTACAGTGGCCCCATCGACAAGTTCTCAGTTAGAGGTTCAGTGGCCCCATCGACGAGTTCTCAGTTAGAGGTCCAGTGGCCCCATCGACAAGTTCTCAGTTAGAGGTTCAGTGGCCCCATCGACGAGTTCTCAGTTAGAGGTCCAGTGGCCCCATCGACAACCTCTCAGTTAGAGGTAGAGTGGCCCCATCGACGAGTTCTCAGTTAGAGGTTCAGTGGCCCCATCGATGAGTTCTCAGTTAGAGGTACAGTGGTCTCTTAAACAGTACTGTATATCTGTATGTCATGTATGTCATAAATGTCTTGATTAAACAATACTGTATATCTGTATGTCATGTATGTCATAAATGTCTTGATGAATTGAAAATGGGGGACCCTGATGTAAACAAGACGAAAGTCTTTCTCTGGTCTGCACCCCCTTAACAATTGTGTGTATTGAGCCGTACTGTATTGTACCCATTCTGCAATCTGTTAATAACGTTTTCAATCAATCAATCAAACCCATCGACGACCTCTCAGTGAGAGGTACAGTGGCCCCATGGCTCGAGGACGAGATGAAAACATGCCGGGATGAGATTAAATGACGTATCGTTTCAGAAACAGGGTCACACAGATTAATAATTTTCTTTTTACAGACTACACTACCAAAGCAAAATGAATGGACTAAAGCATGATGGCAAGACATTGTGGCAGACTTTCAACAACCTATTAGGTAGGTCTAAAGTTAATTACCCTGTCTTCATCGAGTCTGAAGTCGTTATCACTACGATTGGTATTGCCAATTACTTGAATAACCTTTTTATTGATAAAGTCATTGGTCTTAGACAAAACATGAATAAGTCAACTAGTGATCCATCCAATGGTGAACTCACTAAGGGTCGGATTAAAGAATCTATCATGAACATTTTAAATTGTAGGTTTAATATCAAACCAATTCAGCTTGAGGAAATAAAAAATCTCTGTAAAAGAATGATAAACAGTCAACCTAGACAACCTGGATCGTAGACTGATTAAAATTATTGCTGATTATATTGCTGTATCTGTCTGCCATATTTTCAAACTAAGCCTTCGGGACAGTATCTTTCCTCACGCATGGAAAGCTGCTAAAATAATCCCAATATCTAAGAACAACAGGATACCTTCAGTGGGGCAGACGACCAATTAGTATTCTCCCGACTCTTAGTAAACAACCTTGTTCCAACATGCTTACAAAGAGGGCCACTCAACCAGCACTGCCTTAACACACACATGACTGATAACTGGCTGAGTCACATCGATAATAAAAACATTATTGGTGCAGTTATTGGATTTCAGCGCTGCCTTCGATGTAATTGACCATAAACTATTATTGAAAACAAATGCTACATATGGTTTCAATACAGCAGCTGTCAGCTGGATGGATAGTTAATAACAGATCCCAGTGTGTGTATCCTAATGGTTGTTTCTCAAAATCAAGATATCTAGAGTGTGGCGTTCCCCAAGGAAGTTGCCTAGGTCCTCTCCTCTACTCTATTTTCACTAATCTACCCCTAGTGTTAAATAGATCATCAATAATGATGTATGCCGATGACCCCACAGTGTAAAAATCAGCTAAAAGAGTTGATCAACTAAATTGTATTCTGCAAAGTGAACTTGAACATGTATCTAGGTGGGTTGATGATAACAAGCTGGTTTTGAATGTATATAAGACTGTGTATTATGTTATTATGTATTATAAGTATGTATTGAGGAGTGCATTTATTCTGTCTCTTTCCATGAAGGGTATTGCACTTGAGCTCAAGTTCATGATGCTCAACCTTTGGGTGTCAACCTGGATGAACGGCTGACCTGGTCAAACCACATAAATAAGATTGTAGCTAAAATGGGTAGAGCTGTGTCTGTTATCAGGTGACGTTCCTGACTGATCACTCTATCAAACAGGTTATCAGGAGATATTCTACTCCCTGACTGATCACTCTATCAAACAGGTTATATTATCGTATAGCTTACACTCTGCTCTCTTGGAACTATCCCTTTATCCAGTCTAATAATGAATAATTTTCTACACATGCACACACCCATCCGCCTGGCCACACCCACATCCGCTCCTCTACATAAGCGGGGTTGTGGCCACACCATCAGCTCCTTCCCTATTTTCACCACCGTAAAGTGCCTGTATACCACCACTTTAGTTTAGTGACCGGAATAGTTATTGGAGAAGAGGAGCTGCGTTGACATTATATCTTTGTTTTCTCTCTCACTATTTTTCGAGGAACTACAGCGATAATGTCTTCGCCACCGGAGAGTCTAGAAGATGATGATCATTCTGACCTCCACCGGCACTTCGCATTAGGGCCGTGCGTCGCTGAGCAATCCCCGCCGGCATTGCCTCCGGCTCTGCAGCTGGACACTATGCTTGGGAGGCGGTCGGCTGTGTGGGGGCTCTGGGCGGGTGATGTTTTTTGCGACGCGGGCACCAGGTGTGTCAGTTGTGGGGGGTCAATTGCACAGCTTACGAAGGTCGGCTCCAGGCTAGAATCCTTTTCGCTGCCCCTTAGCGGCGTGGAGGGGGTTCTAGTCTGATGCCCCACGATAACATTAGCTCCTCCTCAGTGAAGTCGTACTGTAGCTTTGTTTTCCTGGGACCATGATTCAGAATCTGCGGTTCAATTCCCCGGGTCTCTGGACAAACGGATACCCTCTGTCGCCGTGCTGGCCCCGCTTTTCAAGACGAAAAACACCCGGCGCGAGTAGGGATGGGTACCTTTCACATTTGAACCGATACCGGTACCGGTACCTGTGAATCGATACCGGTACCCAACGGTACCTTTTTTCGGTACTTTAGTCTCAAGAAATTTAATTTACCTACCTCAGTCGTAAAAAAAAAATCCAAACTTCAAATAACTACAATTTCGACAGTTTTCGGCTTGTCATTGCTCCGACTGCTTTGTTGTTGAATCAAGTCAAATCCTAGGTAAGCATATATTGTGCGTGTGAACGTTGACATGAAAAGAGAAAAAAAAAGAAAAAAAAAAAAAAAAAAGAAAAAAAAAATTAATAAAATTTTTATTTTTATTTATTTTTTTATTTATGTTTTAATTTTTTTTCGGTTTCTCACTTGATTCGATACTCGGTAGTACCGACGTGTTTCGGTTCGGTACATCAAAAGTACCGAATTCGGTACCCATCCCTAGGCGCGAGGGAGGTGAGCTTGGTATTATCGTTATGAGAATATCCCCGAGCTCAGGTCGGCTGCAGCCCGCGTACAACGAGGGGCTTGCTGCCGATACCGCTGTGTCTGGTAAACACCGTTCTGAAGAGGGGCGTGTGTTGCCTTTTTACCTTTTTTCTTCGGATAAGAAGAAGAAAAGACAGCGGCTGTCTGAAGTGTTGGCCTGTATTGCTTTTCTCACATTGTACAGCTTTCAGTAGTAGCCGCTTAGCTTGCTTCTGCATTAGCTAGTGGCTAGTGATAGCCGGTATGAGCTAACTGTTAGCCAGTTAGCTGTTTAGCTACGACGTTAGCTGCCGGCTGCGCTCGGCTGGAAACATTAGCTTGATGCTATCAGTTAGCCTAGAGTTAGCTGTTTAGCTTGTGCTACAACCATTGGCGCTAGCCGTGAGAATAGCGGGCCCTGGCACTCTGACTCGATGTCATCTTTGGCAGAAGATGTCGTCGGGCCTGCGCCATGACCCGCTGCAGGAGGGGGGCGTCACGCCGGAGCGAGGCTCTGGCCATTGCTTCTTCTGGCCTTGCCAGCGAGAGGCCTTCGTCAACGTGGTGGACCAACCTGTGTTACGGCCTTTCGTCCTTCGTTCGTTGGTGCAGGTAAGGTGTCCATTGGACATTACCCCACTCTTCCATCCAACCCCTCCTGAATGTTTTTTGTTAATAACAATGTCTTTGTTGAACAAAACATATGTTACTTCACTACATTTGGAGATATGACGTGTGGTGTGAAAATTGTCTTGGTCGCTTTGTATAGCTTAGGTTAGCGTTGGCCAAGGCTTATGTCTTCTCTCTACCTAAGAACAGCGTTGTTTTTTACGTGAGTAAAAATGAACTGGGGTTTTGTTGTATGATGAGAAGTTGTGTGTGTTCATGTAACGTTTAGACAACGTGGCTGAGCCCACAACTGGCTGGGTGTTACCCTACAATGCTGTGCATAGTGGCATATGATCGAGGATGGAGTCCCTCTCTTAGCTTGTTATTCTTTACTTGAGGGTAATGATGAAAATAACAAGTTTTTTTCACACATAAGCAGAGCTGTGGGAAACCTGTTTTCAAACAAGATTTTCGGCTGTGGCATGATGTAAAGCTTTTACTCTACACATTTGGCGTCGTATCAGGGGTGAGGTGGTGAGGGGTGGGTGAAATGATTCCCCGGTTGTACCAAGGCCCTTGGCCCCTCTCTTGGTCTGTGTTTTTCTTACTTTAGGGTAAAGGTGTAAAAAATTCAGGTGGCAAGTTCGCACATGAGTGAATGAATGAATGAAAACTTTATTTAACAGATTGCAGAATGGGTACAATACAGTACGGCTCAATACATACAATTGTTAAGGGGATCCTTGTGGGTTGAGGGAACAACCGCCTCCTGTTAAACTAAACATAGGGAGGTGGTTGGTTCCTCGGTGTGTTGGTAGCAGAGTCGACTCTCGGGTTGAGGCCGGGCTTGACCCCGTCTGCCCGAGAGTGTGCCCCCTGCATCTTTCATGACGTCTGCCAATTGTGCCGGCCTCTCCTTTGAACCTCGACCCCGCTGGAGGGGTCGGGTTTGTTGAGGTCATGACATGGTGCAGAGCATACGGAACACCCCTTCCGCCCGGTACTGTTCTTACAGTAGACCCCTTAGGCGCCTGTCTAGTCCGCAGTGCTCCAGGCACAGGTCGAGTTCTGGCCTGTTGCCTGGATTGAGGAATCTGGCCCCACAGTATTGTGGGGGGGTAGCCTCTTGGGGCTTACGGCCATGCCAACCTAGACATGCCCGATCTCATCAGATCTTGGAAACTAAGCAGGTTCGGCTCTCTGGTGACCGTCTGGTGGGGTCCCGATGCTACCGCATCGTTGACCTCACCGGGCCCCCTTTTTCGGGGGGTCCTGGCCCTCAGGTTGTTCCTGGGGCTGGGTCCTCCTCCGCGTTCCGCTGCTACGGCCTTGCCACTGGGTTGGTTTATTGACCTTTGACCCTGTGATGTTGGGGGCTGTGACAAGGGTGTTTTGCTTCCTGTCCGTTCCCTGGTGGCATGTGGGATGCGCGCCTGAGTGGTCGCGGGTCCTTCTGTGTGAAGGTAAGTCCCACGGTCTGCTCACCCTGTGCGTTTGAGGTGCTAAACCCTCTTCGCACAGTTGGATCCGATTCCCTCCCGTCCCCCTCTAGGGGGGTCCAGGGGGCTCGGGTCCTCCCCGGTTCTGATGGCTGTGGGGGGCCTCAGCGGGTACATCTGTCGAGCTTCCGCTCTGCTCAGCTCCTGTGTTCCAAGAGAGCAGAGCGTAAGCATGTGCATGTGGAGAAAATTATTCAATATTAGACTGGATAAAGGGATAGTTCCAAGAGAGCAGAGCGCTTGCTATACTCATATAACTAGGGTTATAGAATAACCTGACGTTATCAGGAGATGTTTCTACTTCCTGACTGATCACTCTATCTATCAGGTTATACAATCACTAACTTTGTCTCATCTTGACTATTGCTCTGTAGTTTGGTCAAGTGCTACTAAAAAAAGATCTGTACGAACTACAACTTGTGCAGGACAAAGCCGCACGTCTGCCTGACTCGTCACTGTTCATCCAGAACAAAGCTGCATGTCTTTCTCGTCACTGTTCATCCAGGGTGAGCATTGTTGCATCAGGCTCTGTCGTGGCTAAAAGTCCATGACAGATTACTGATTAATCTCCTGCTCTTTTTCCGCTCTATTTACACTAAGCCAAAAAGCTTACGTTGAAAGATCTCATACATGGGCAATAGACTCCAGCAGACAGGTCACACAAGGTCAGGTGGTCGTCTCTGTACCTCGAACCTGTGCCGTGCAGCGGACAGTTTTTTTTATAGAGCTGCCACTCTATGGAATAAATTACGTAGTCTGTTAAAAAGTGCATCCAACAAAAGGTGCTATAAAAACAACTAAAGGGGTGGATCATTAAGGAATAGTCGTTGTCTGTATTATAGTGTCCATTATAAAATATTTCTTTATTATAGTTTGATTCTTTTTTTAATTATTATTATTATTATTATTATTATTTCAACTATTTGTGTGTGTGTATGGTTGTGTGTGTGTGTGTGTATTTTTTAATCATTATTATTATTTTTTTTACTTATTTCTTTCTTATACTTTTTTTGAGGACATACAAATCAAAGTATATGTATGCATATATGCATTATTGTATTGTCATTGTCCACATAGAACAGA
Source organism: Notolepis coatsorum (assembly GCF_963971535.1). Taxonomy (NCBI): domain Eukaryota; kingdom Metazoa; phylum Chordata; class Actinopteri; order Aulopiformes; family Paralepididae; genus Notolepis; species Notolepis coatsorum. The sequence goes on along the minus strand of NW_028171015.1, from coordinate 9,343 downwards.
TAACAACATTAAACAGAAGGGAAAAAATTTAAAAGTAAACAATAAGACAAACAAACACTGACTTGGTCGCACGACAGTCATCTCCAAAGTATATATATATATATAATCATTACTTTTTAACACATCATCACATTATTATTGTATTGGGATTCTTTTAAGTGTTTGTACATATTTTGGAAATATAGGTATATGTATGACTGTATATGTTTTTGTTTTGTTCTATGTGTACCGCAGGCAATGGCTCAGCGGTAGAGCAGTAGTCTGGTAATCAAAGAAGGTTCCCGGTTTGATTCCGGCTCCTCCCGTCAGCGTGTCAAAGTGTCCTTGAGCAAGAGACACTTAACCCCTAACTGCTCCCGATGAGCAGGTCGGCACCTTGCATGGTCGCCTCTGCCGTCGGTGTGTGAATGTGTGAGTGAATGTCAGGCATAAGTTGTAAAGTGCTTTTGGATAAAAGCGTTACACTGTATGAAGGCAGTCCATTCACCAGCCTGCACCTGATCAACTTCAACACGTGTAATGTAATGAGTGACATCATCAGATGAACCAATCAGCAGTGAGAGACATGATGCTACGGCCCTGTTTTAAAAGGACCAGACATCAAACCAGGCCCTGATGTGTCACGGTTGGCTCGCAGAACCAAGTAGGCCGGTATCATGGAGACGCACGCAGCACCGTGAACGTCACGGTACCAACACGGGACCAACGCTGTAGTGGAAGAACACAACAGGCTTGACGCCAAACCACTGTTTGTTTCTGTCGAAGGAGACGTCCTTCGTTTTCCAGACCACAAACAGGCCCAGCGTTCTGTATGGACGAGAGATCCAAGTTCTCCAATAAAGACTCACAGGGGAGAACATTACCGCAGAACATTATAAATACTCTGTTTGTTCACAAAGAGAAACTTTGAAGAAAAACAAAAATACCCCCCGATATACACACAGTTTCATAAGCTGTACCCTTGACTTCTACCGGGGCTCGGAATAACAACGAGGTGAGGGGGTTAAGACCACGTTGATTACGCACGATTCCAGACCATTTAATTACCGTTGTCATTAAGTTTGCGATTGAGACGGGAAGGGAATTTTGTTTGCTTAGCGATTCAGATGGTGTTGGCTGTCTGTACCCGATCTGGGCCCAAGTGCTCTGACCCGACCGCTCAGAGGGAGAGAGAGAGAGAGAGAGAGAGAGCCGTGTCAGATTCCTCTCGAGCTAACGCAGGCAAACACACAGCAGGGCTAACAATGACCGTGGCCATCTGTGACAACGGGCTCTTGCTGCACAACGGGTAGAACACTGACACTAATCGGAGATGTGCGCAGGTACGGGCAGCCCGTTTACTCTAGAAAGACATTTTTCTTTTTTTCTTTACATCAAATATGAACAAGCAAATACAGAGAGGGGCAACACACTGCCGCGCCCCCCTGGATACACACACCACCACACACCTCTCTGCAGATACACACACCACCACACACTTATAGTCTCTGCTGATACACCACACACCACACACTTCTAGCCATCAATATGTTATGCCAAATGATTAGGGCCTATTAAATGTGTTTTTTTTCAATAAAAAAATGAAGTCTGAGTCCTCGTCTGCACCTTCCGAGTCCAATGCAGTCAATGCTCGAGTCCAAGTCCAGGTCATCAGTGCTCAAGTCCAGGTCGAGTCACAAGTCCCTTAAAAATCAGTCCAGGACTCTGACTTGAATACTACAACACTGGGGGCGCCTACATGATCTGTGCTGCAGTATACTATTATGTCCCTCACTAAACGTCCCTCATAGAACGTCCATGATTTAGTGAGTGAGTGAGTGAGTGAGTGACCACAGTGAGAGAGAGACTTCACTTACGTGGTCCAACCAGCAGCGCCAACAGAAACTGAGATGTCTGAGATATTGTTGCACCAACAAAGTTCTAACAGCCTGAAGTATGTTACCCAGGTCTGCATGACTGGTGGCAGCGCTGTGTTCATAACGCTTTAGTTAAAAATGTAAATAAAAAAGATGGAGATGAAAAGTACAGTATGACAGGTATAAATATATATTCATAATTAATTGTAAGTTGTTAAATTCTCTTCTCTTTTCTTCTCTTCTCTTCTCCCCTCATCTCTTCTCTTTTCTCCTTTCTTCTCTTCTCTTCTTTCCTCTCCTTTCTTCTCTTCTCTTCTTTCCTCTCCTTTATTCTCTCCTCTCTCCTCTCCTCTCCTTTATTCTCTCCTCTCTCCTCTCTCTCTCTCTCCTCTCCTCTCCTCTCCTCTCCTCTCCTCTCTCTCTTCTCTTCTCTTCTCTTCTCTTCTCTTCTCTTCTCTTCTCTTCTCTTCTCTTCTCTTCTCTTCTCTTCTCTTCTCTCCTCGTCCTCTCCTCTCCTCTCCTCTCCTCTCCTCTCCTCTCCTCTCCTCTCTTCTCTTCTCTTCTCTTCTCTTCTCTTCTCTTCTCTTCTCTTCTCTTCTCTTCTCTTCTCTCCTCTCCTCTCCTCTCCTCTTCTCTCCTCTCCTCTCCTCTTCTCTTCTCTCCTCTCCTCTCTCCTCTCTCCTCTCCTCTCCTCTCCTCTCCTCTCCTCTCCTCTCCTCTCCTCTCCTCTCCTCTCCTCTCCTCTCCTCTCTTCTCTTCTCTTCTCTTCTCTTCTCTTCTCTTCTCTTCTCTTCTCTTCTCTTCTCTTCTCTTCTTAAATCAATGTGTTGCTTTGAAGGCACAGCATTTTCATATTAATTAATATTATTGTTAGAAAATACATTTGCCTGATTTAACGTGACTTCCTTTAATCTAATGTGAATGTGTGTTCCCATCTTCTATACAATAATTGCCCCCCCCCCCCCCCCCCCCCCCACACACTTCTAGAGAAATCTATCCGAATACAAATACAGATATAGATAAGGTTGTTGGTTGAACAGATACAGATACAGATACAGATATAGATATAGATATAGATATAGATATAGATATAGATATAGATATAGATACAGATACAGATACAGATACAGATATAGATGGGCGGCTGGGTGGCGCAGCGGACATTGCGCTCGTCACCAACGCAAGAGACACCGGTCTCGAATCCGGCTGTCAGCATTGCTTCCGGCTTGGGCCAGCCGTCATACTAACTCAATTGGCAGAGTTAGCGGGTGGAAGTCGATGGATGGTAATCTGGACGTTGTGGACAGCGACTCCTACAGGTCGGTTGGGGGACGCCTGCACAGCAGAGACAGGAAATGGCGGCGGTAGTGTGAGCCTCCCACACGTTACACCTCGCCAATGATAGTCCGCACTGGCAGGTGAAAAGATGTGACAGGCTGCCTCCTCGTGTATCGGAGGGGATAAGGTTATTGGTTGAACAGAACTGATAATGTATTTCCTATTTTGTATGTAGAATGTTTCTGTTATTATGTCAAATCTAAACTGTTTACAACACATCACATCACACATCACATCACATCACATCACATCACACATCACATCACATCACACATCACATCACATCACACATCACATCACATCACACATCACATCACATCACACATCACATCACACATCACATCACACATCACATCACACATCACATCACATCACATCACACATCACATCACATCACACATCACATCACACATCACATCACATCACAACACGCATCACATCACAACACATCACATCACATCACATCACACATCACATCACATCACATCACACATCACATCACATCACACATCACATCACACATCACATCACATCACACATCACATCACATCACATCACACATCACATCACATCACACATCACATCACACATCACATCACATCACATCACAACACGCATCACATCCAGGGGAGGAAACTAACTTTTTGGCTTACCAGCCAACTGGCAAGTATCTGATTTTTTTTACCAGACAAACTGATTTTTTACCAGCCAAAAAAAATCGCTAATTGTGATAATTACTTCTTTGTATGTCTTCGTCTAAATTGATTTTCAATCATAGTAATAATCACACCGTGTCTCTACTCTTTAAAATATTTATTAGCATAAAACATTAATAACAGTCTCTACTCTTCACAATATTAGCATAACACATATTAACATGAAAGAGGGATCTATTCTGGACTGGGTTGGGCTGAACTGGGCAGTGAAAGATGCTGGGTTGGACTGGGTTGGGCAGTGAAAGAAAAAAAACGAAGTATGTTGTGAAGTGTATAGATAGATAGATGTGAAATGTATAGATGTAGCAGTACTGTCTATCTGTATGTCGTGTATGTCATATGTTATGATGAATTGAAAATGGGGGACCCTGATGTAAACAAGACGAAAGTCTTTCTCTGGTCTGCATCCCCTTAACAATTGTGTGTATTGAGCCGTACTGTATTGTACCCATTCTGCAATCTGTTAATAAAGTTTTCAATCAGTCAATCAAGTTAACTTTGAACCTCGGTTGTCAAGCCACGTCAATGTTGTGTATGCATCCGAGTGTTCACTGTGCCTTTAAGACGGCACGGTGGCCTTACGACAGTGCTGTGAAGTACCGGCGTCAAGTGTTGTGGTAACGTCAGTTGGGTTGGTCTGCTGTTGTGCACTGGTTGAGCTAGCCCCTTTCGTGACTGCGATGTGCAAGCCAAGGGCTTTTGAGCATGAAATAAAATGTCTAACCTTACGTCGTAGTCCGGTGCGCAATAGACTAACATACACCTCTGTAATTTAAATGTGTCCTTGCCTTGGACTCGAGAGTTGTACTAGGGTTGGATGCAGTTCCCCGTTGCTCAGTCTGTCTGTTTTCCATCTTCTGTGTTTAACGTTATCTGTTTGCGAGTGCTTCCTTGACTGTTGGCCAGTACTGCAGGAACTTTTATTAAACATTATATATGTCCGCGGGTTGGCCAGTACTGCGGGAACTTTTATTAAACATTATATATGTCCGCGGGTTGGCCAGTACTGCGGGAACTTTTATTAAACATTATATATGTCCGCGGGTTGGCCAGTACTGCGGGAACTTTTATTAAACATTATATGTCCGCGGGTCTTGTGCAGTGCTCTCGTGGCACTGTCAACTCGCCAGACTGGCGAGTGGTCTTCATGAATCACTCGCCAAACGTAAAAAATACTCGCATTTGGCGAGTAAAGTGGCCTAATTTCCTCCCCTGATCACATCACAACACATCACATCACATCACATCACACATCACATCACATCATATCACACATCACATCACACATCACATCACATCACACATCACATCACATCACAACACACATCACATCACAACACATCACATCACATCACACATCACATCACATCACATCACATCACACATCACATCACACATCACAACACATCACATCACATCACACATCACATCACACATCACATCACATCACACATCACATCACATCACACATCACATCACAACACAACACATCACATCACACATCACACATCACATCACATCACACATCACATCACATCACATCACACATCACATAACATCACATCACTCATCACATCACATCACATCACACATCACATCACACATCACATCACACATCACATCACATCACATCACACATCACATCACATCACATCACACATCACATCACATCACTCATCACATCACATCACACATCACATCACACATCACATCACACATCACATCACATCACACATCACATCACACATCACATCACATCACATCACATCACATCACACATCACATAACATCACATCACTCATCACATCACATCACATCACACATCACATCACACATCACATCACACATCACATCACATCACATCACACATCACATCACATCACATCACACATCACATCACATCACTCATCACATCACATCACACATCACATCACACATCACATCACACATCACATCACATCACACATCACATCACACATCACATCACATCACATCACATCACTCATCACATCACATCACATCACACATCACATCACACATCACATCACATCACATCACACATCACATCACATCACATCACTCATCACATCACACATCACATCACACATCACATCACACATCACATCACATCACATCACACATCACATCACACATCACATCACATCACATCACATCACACATCACATCACACATCACATCACACATCACATCACACATCACATCACTCATCACATCACATCACATCACACATCACATCACATCACATCACATCACATCACACAACACATCACATCACAACACATCACATCACATCACTCATCACATCACATCACATCACATCACATCACACATCACATCACATCACATCACATCACACATCACATCACACATCACATCACACATCACATCACATCACATCACATCACATCACACATCACATCACACATCACATCACACATCACATCACACATCACATCACATCACAACACACATCACATCACACATCACATCACACATCACATCACATCACATCACATCACATCACATCACACATCACATCACACATCACATCACATCACATCACATCACATCACATCACACATCACATCACACATCACATCACACATCACATCACACATCACATCACATCACAACACACATCACATCACACATCACATCACATCACATCACATCACACATCACATCACACATCACATCACACATCACATCACACATCACACATCACATCACACATCACATCACACATCACATCACACATCACATCACACATCACATCACATCACATCACACATCACATCACACATCACATCACATCACATCACACATCACATCACAGTTTCAAAGTATTTTAGCGTGTGTTCTTTTCAGGTTTAAAGTGGTAGGAATACCGTGGTTCTCAAACTATGGGTCGTGACCCAAATTGGGGTTGCGGATAGGTGACAGTGGGGTCGCGCATAAAACAATTTTAAATACTTTTTTTTTTACTAAATGTATGTTATGGCAACATATTTTGGCTAAATATGCCTCGTTTTATAAATGTGTATTGATAACATAGTGCTGTAATTACATTTTCTAATAAATATACATGATCAAGTTCAACAACGTGGTGTGCTTTTATTTCGATATTCCTCAATTCCACGTTGAAATAACGCGATGCATTAAGTGTTGGGTCCCCAAAAATAAATAACGGGGTCACGGTGTGAACAAGTCTGAGAACCCCTGGAATAGATGGGGATTCCCACGGCGAGGCCCTTGAAGTGTGCGGCGGCGGCAGCGTCTGGACCTTTTGAAGCAGCGAGCCTCACTTCAAAGCACAGGATGACGGATCCGGATGCAAAGTGTCTAAAGTCTAAAGTTTGGATTGAAGATAAACAACACACCCTTGTTGAGGTGATTAAACTGTGATTAACGTCCCACTGGTTTACACAGGAGTCCCACTGCGTCACACTGCAAAAGATGACAGTGTCAACACGTGATTTTAATCCTATACCCTTCAGCCTATAGGGTCAAGGACAAAGATATTGAAAGGAAAACAACATTGAATCGTTTCATTTGAATTTAATTCTATCTTTTATTAGGGCGGCTAGGTGGTGTAGTGGGTAAGGCGCTCGCCACCAATGCAGGAGACGCTGGGTTCGAGCCCAGCTCTCCGCATTGCTATCAGCTTGGCTGGTCGTTCATACTAACACAATTGGCAGTGTTAGGGGGTGGGAAAGCTGATGGGTGGGGATCGGACGTTGTGGACAGCGACTCCTACAGGTCGGTTGGTGCGCCTGCGCAGCAGAATCAGGAAGCGACGAGGGCGGCGTGTCCCTCCCACGCAGACCCCCGACGCTGAAAGATCACGCTGTGCAGGTGAAAAGATGCGACGGCTGCCTCCTCGTGTACCGGAGGGGACACGTGATGTAAGGCTTCGTCCACATTGCAGCCGGCCAGTGGGAGGCATGGCCTAACAGCATTCGAGACAGGGGAGGGTAGAATTGGACAATACAAAATTGGGATGGGAGAAAAATAGAAAATGGGAGAAAAAAGTAGATCAAAAAGAAATTCTATCTTTTATTAATCTATGCCCTTTTTCGGTGAACGTGTGACATTATCTCAAGTGCGCCTTGTAACGGTGTCTGGCTGTGTGAACGTCAACTTGTCAGTTGAAAAGATTAGCACCAGGATACCTTACCAGACGTTGTCGCTTTTGGGGTTCTGTACATACCAGTTTATTAACAACAATATAAAAAATTATGACTATAACTATACAATGTACAAAACTATATAAATAAAAGGGTGCTCACAGTCACAACACTAGCCACATCGTTACTAGAGAACTAATAATATGACAACAAGTTGACGCTTGACGCTGCTGTCAGACGTCAGGTGAAGCAGGAAAGTGAAATCACTGGCTCAGGTTAAATAAACCCAAACCTGTAGCTACATTAGGCACAAACAATGGAGCGCCACCCAGTGACCAAACACGGCACTGCAAGCAAACAACAACACAGAAATATAATAGGCACATTAAGTGACCGTTACAGCCTCCCGTCAATCCCTTTTCAATCTGTTTGGCTCGTCGGCCACGCGGCCGTCTGCCTTGAAGCGGCGCGCTAAGCCCTGAACAACTAACACTATTATTATTTAACATAACATAGTGACGTCCAAAATCTGAGACGATTCTTGAAACAAACTTGCATTTCTGTGAAAACAAGTAAGAATGTTTAACCGCCAAGCAGATTCCCCTCCACATACTAGATTAAATCACTTGTTAAGAAGCCTTGTTTCTTGTAGTGTACCCTCTGTGTGTCAACCCAACGTTTTCTTTGGATCGGCGTGGAGAGAGGAGGGTCTTGAAAGAAGTAAATGTTTATTATCCGACCCCATGAGAAAACCTGTTGCTGGAATAATGGATACATGATTACGCTCCGATTCCCCCTGGGGGCTGAGAGAGAGAGAGAGAGAGAGAGAGAGAGAGAGAGAGAGAGAGAGAGAGAGAGAGAGAGAGAGAGAGAGAGAGAGAGAGAGAGAGAGAGAGAGAGAATGTTTGTGTGTGTATAATGTGTGTAGTATGTGGACTGGTGTCTGTGGGGGTGTGTGTGTGTGTGTGTGTGTGTGTGTGTGTGTGTGTGTGTGTGTGTGTGTGTGAACATGAGTGTATGTCAAAACAGACACACACAATCAGAAATGTGTGTGCGTACGTGTGTGTGTGTGCGTGTGTGTGTGTGCGTGTGTGTGTGTGTGTGTGTGTGTGTGTGTGTGTGTGTGTGTGTGTGTGTGTGTGTGTGTGTGTGTGTGTGTGTGTGTGTGTGTGTGCGTGCGCGAGCGTGTGTGTGTGTGTGTGAACATGAGTGTATGTCAAAACAGACACACACAATCAGAAATGTGTGTGCGTGCGTGTGTGTGTGTGTGCGTGTGTGTGTGTGC
>NW_028171016.1:5000-7500 GCF_963971535.1 Notolepis coatsorum | reverse complement strand
ATTAGCACTATTACTCAGTTGTACTAATTTATCTATATCATACCCAGTTTAATCACCTATACATTGTATATTACTATTGCATTTTACTGTTACATTTGCACTCTGGTTGGATGTCAAACTTCTTTCACTTCTGCTGTAATGACAATTTGACATTTTTATCTAATTTAATCGAATCTAATCTAATGGAATCAATCCCCAAAGATGCAGAGGGGAACATGCGTCCTTCCAAACGTGGGACCAAGTAAGTAAACTGTTCCACCCTCCTGGACGAGGCCAGGCTCACAGTGTGCAAATGTGCCTCTAATCGGCTGGAGCAGCCTTATAATAAAGGGGAGAAAATATCACAATTCTGTGTTGTGATTTTAAACATAATTTTCTGAAGTCCTAAAATCAACCATACTGTATTTTGTAGCCTATTTTTATTTTTTTTTATATATTTATATACAATATTCACTAAGCCTAAATGCTTGTCAGATAAACATAAGTTAGTTGGTCTGCAGTTTCCTAAAAGCTCCATTCATTCTGTCACCTGTCGTTGCATATTCAGACATGAACCACGTAGTTTAAGTCACATAGTCTATGTGTGTTCTATGTGTGTTCTAAATAGATACATACAAAGGCCCTTGGGGCATGTTATGAGAACTATACTAGGAACGTCTGACCACTAAGCGTGTCTGACTCTTAACCACCAAAACCTGCACGGACTACAACGTATGACATCTTTCATGCCAGTTAGGGTACCTTGTGTATACTACACCTTGTGTGTACTGTTTACTTTTAAACTGTTACTCATAGTATACATTTAGATAAAAAAAAAAATTGTATTGCTATATATATTGTAACATATAATATAACCGATAGGGCATACAGACCCTCATCTGCACCTTTATTTACACTGTTTATTCTTCTCATATTTTCATATTCAGATCTAATTGTATTGCCTATATTTTTATGTCTTCCTTCTATTACCCTGTCCATACCTGTACCCCCCCCCCCTCCCCCATGCTGTAATGACACCCACATTCTTCCCCAAGGGGATCAATAAAGACATATCTTATCATATATTTCTTATGATATACAAATATATGAAATATATAATTTTTTTAAATCACAGATGAGATCAGCAGCTCTTAGTGGCCTCTACAGCTGGACACCATGGTCTTTCACCTATAGTTTTTGACTTTTTTGCACATTATTTTTACACAGCTACTTATCGATGGCCGAATAACAAAACCTCCTATCTGCATAAAAATAAAGTGGGGGAAAACCTCCTATCTGCACTTTGCGAGGCACAAATACCTGGTCGGTGTTGTTAACACATTATTATAGTAATATACTGTAGTCCAAATGCTGTTTATTGTATTGGGTATCCTTAAAAAATTGCATTCTGTAAAACAACACGAAAACAACACTTTCTCAAAAATGTGAATTTTTCAGATAGGAGGTTTTGTTCTTCGGCCATTGTTGTGAATCATTTGGCGTCGACGTGGTGTTGGAGCTGCTACCCTCACATAGGCACTTCAGATCCCCCCCAGTGAAAACGTCAGAAACCCATTTGTGCCACATTCAACAGGGTAGAAATGTGGTCACAACCTACAGGGGACAGTGCAATATAAAAGAGCTGTGCAACATGACATAACCTTGGACATAATGGGACTGTGCCACATCAAAGGAATAACATTGGTTAGGAGGGAAGGAAGGGGTTAATCACATGTCTCTCTGATGTCTTGTCTGTATGTCTGTCTCTACTGTAACCTGGTTGTCTCTCTGATGTCTTGTCTGTATGTCTCTCTCTGCTGTAACCTGGTTGTCTTGTGTTTTTCTTTTTTGTAATGCAGTTCTTCTGACACAAAACACATTGCTGTATCAACAGACAATAACAAATGATCTTATCTTATCTTATTGTGCCAAACAAAACATATCAAATTCTAAGCTATCAGAATAAATGATAAATGGGCTCCTCCATTTATCGAACGTGCTTTACAACTTATACCTCACATTCACCCAGTATACATTCACACACCGACAGCGAGGCAACCATGCAAGGTGCCAACCTGCTAATTGGGAGTAGGTAGGGGGTTAAGTGTCTTGCTCCCCCATGAGAGAATAAGAAATGAGAAATGTAACCTAACTCTGTGGCCAATAGAGGAAGTGATATAATGAATTAACAAGATTTGTTGGAGAGCCACAATAAAAAACATGCACTGAAACCCTGACTCTGTAAAGATGAATCTGATGGACCACTGTGTGTGATATAAAATCTTACTCATCCTAGTGTAAAGCTTGGACTGTCCTTCTTCCTAAAGCTTGGACTGTCCTTCTTCATAAAGCTTGGACTGGCCTTCCTAAAGCTTTGACTGTCGTTCTTCCTAAAGCTTGGACTGTCCTTCTTCATAAAGCTTGGACTGGCCTTCCTAAAGCTTTGACTGTCGTTCTTCCTAAAGCTTGGACTGTCCTTCCTAAACCTTGGACTGTCCTTCCTAAACCTTGGATTGTCCTT